>NC_042621.1:210934313-211189867 GCF_901001135.1 Rhinatrema bivittatum
GATAGGTGATAATTGAGCAAAATTAGGTAATAACAATTATGTGGAAACAGGTGGTGCCTATTTATACGTTGCTGAGACTAGGATTCAGTACAGGTAATCTGGCATCAAGAAATTTCCTTAACTCACTAGGTTCTAGAAACACAAACACAAAAGCGCGGCCGGCCCCTTTTCGTGACGTCAGACGCCGGCGGGGATTTAAACCCGGCGTCTGACTAAAGATCCCTACCTTGCAACGCGGTCGACTCCTAGAGAGTGAAGAGTTGCTGTTCTTGCCTGTTTCTGCCTGTTCCTGCCTGCTCCAGCCTGTTCCTGCCTGTTCCTGCTTGTGCCTGCCTCAGTTCCTGTTCCAGGTCTTCCTTGTTCCTGCTGCCAGTCCTGTGGTTCTCTGGTTCCTCTGGTCCCGCTCCGCCGCTGTCTCACTGAGGTCTGGTCCGCAGCCCCTGGTCCTGGGCTATCGCCTCTCGGATTGTCTTCTGGTCTTGACTCTGGTCTGGCTTCTTGTGTGCTGTTCTCTACCTGTCCCGATCCTGGTCCGTCTCCTTGTCTCTGCATCCTCACCGACTCTCCTAAGTCCCAGTGGCTGGATCCTCACAGGCTCCTCCCGGGGGGATCTCGGTTTCCAGGGTGAAGCCGCCTAAGTCCCAGCCGTCTGGGTCCTCACAGGCTCCTCCTGGAGGGATCACGGGCTTCCAGGGTGAAGTTCTCTTCAGTCTTCAGCTACAGATCCGCCTTCCGACCTACTTCCATCAGCGGAGATTTCTTCCTTCCAATCTCCATCCGGTTGGACCAAGGATCCACCTCTCCGAGCACAACGGCTGGTGCCATGGACCTCCAGATCAGACTCCATTCATCCTCCCAAGATTCCACAATTCCTCTGGAAACTGCTCCAGCGCGTGCGGTGCAAAATCCCGAAAAACCTTCCATTGGAAACGAGATAAAGCATCTGCTATAAGGTTCTGTACTCCAGGGATGTGCTTAGCCCTAATACTAATATTTCTATGTAAACAAGTCGAGATTAATACCCTTAACAACCTAAAAACCCTCAAACATCGTGCTGTCAAATTATTAATTACCTGTACTACCCCTAAATTGTCGCACCAAAACACCTCTCTCTGATTAGCTAATTGCTCTCCCCAAACCACCACAGCTACCACTATAGGGAATAATTCCAAAAATGTGTTCTTGGTCACCCACTATCCACCCATTCCCCAGGCCACGGTTCTGCACACCACTGACTGCCAAAGAAAACTCCGAATCCCGTACCCCCTGCCGCATCTGAAAACAACTCTATGTCCCGATTCTCAACCTCCTTCCCTGGGATCAGCAGAACACTGTTGAATCACTGCAAAAAGACTTCCCACACCTCTAGCTCTTCCTTGATAGACTTGGTAACTCGTATGTGATGGTGACTCACCTTAATTCCCATAGTGGCTGCCGACAACTGTTGTATGAACGCCCTCCCCATAGGTATTAGAGATGTGTATCGTGTGATTGATCGTCTTAACGATCGATTTCGGCTGGGGGGGAGGGAATCGGATCGTCGTGGTTTTGTGTTTTTAAATATCGTGTAAATCGTAAATCGGGGGAGGGCGGGAAAACCGGCACACTAAAACATCCCTAAAACACACCCCGACCCTTTAAAATAAATCCCCCACCCTCCCGAACCCCCCCAAAATGTCTTAAATTACCTGGGGTCTAGTGGGGGGGTCCCGTTGTGATCTTCCACTCTCGGGCATCGGGCGCGTTGATAGAAAATGGCGCCGGCGCTACCTTTGCCCTGTCCGGGAAGGACCTCCTGCACTCGAATCGTGTTGCCGTACGGCCGGCACCATTTTGCTGTACGGCAATATGGCCGGTGCCATTTTGCTTAAAATGGCCGGCCATATTGCCGTACAGCAACACGATTCGAGTGCAGGGGGTCATTCCCGGACCCCCACTGGACTTTTGGCAACTCTTGTGGGGGTCAGGAGGCCCCCCCAAGCTGGCCAAAAGTCCCTGGGGGTCCAGCGGGGGTCCGGGAGCGATCTCCAACGCTCGTGACGTCGGGGAACAGGAACCAAAATGGCGCCGGCGCCATTTTCTATCAACGCGCCCGACGCCCGAGAGTGGAGAAAACCTTTAGTAAATGATCCCCTAAGTTTGTACTTGAGGCAATGGAGGGTAAAGTGACTTGCCCAAGGTCACAAGGAGTGACAGTGGGACTCGAACGCTGGTCTCCTGGTTTGTAGCCCACTGCTCTAACCACGAGGCTACTCCTCTTTTAAAATTGCCATCAATATGTAGAGAACATTCATTGAAAGACCAAGTTCATGTTAACATTGACCCTTGTGCTTTGCATATAATAAATTTGCTGTATTGGGCTCCTTAACCCAATATACCATGTGCAATAAACGTGGCCAGCAAGACATATTATTCTATCAATTTTAATGTGCCTTTACACAAAAACTCCTAAATTACATTAAAAACATGCTTGCAGTATACGTTGAAATACTTATTGTATTTTCAGATTAATAGATTATGTCCATTATTTACTGTAACTCACTTTGATCTACCAATGAAAAGGCGTGAGCTAAATACACAATAAATAAAATAAAATAAAAGTTGCCAGGCATTACAGCTCATGCAGTAGCTCAGCTGTTATGGAAGTGAAAGAATGTACAGTATTGCATTGGTCCTATTTAAAGGAAAATATGAGACAAGAGAAACACTTTTACAAATAGGACCCATCATATTTCTATATTCTAAGCAACAAAGAGAGACAAACCATTTGTCCAGACAATTTATCCTAACAAAAATCTCCTCTCGACCTCAGTGATTTCATTTCTTGTATAAAATAGTTTGTCAGGGAATATGAAGTTTTTATCAGAATTTACTTTTGCAAAACTGTAAAGCTTTTTTTTTAAATTGTTGTTTTGCAGTGTTTGCTGACTTTGTCTCTTTCTTAACCAATCATCTGGTCACCACTTTGAAGTTTAATTCATTACCTGAGTTAAGTCAACAAAGGATACATCTAAGACAGTAAGTTCCAGGCAGGCCACCTCTTTTTTTTTTTTTTGGCTGCCTAATTAAATGTAATTACTTTATTTTATCCCAGTGTTCAAACTTGTAGCATTGCCTTGTAATAACTGAAATTGCATGCATGGTCAGGGGACTGTTTGACGCCAGAGTGGAGACATTCCCGCTGACACTCCCTGCCATAGTGTCTAAGTCAAAAGTACAGAGACATTGTCATCCTGCTACCTACTTATTAGCTACCCTACAGGAGCAGCTCACCAGTTGAGCTGCGTCCTTACACAGACAGGATGTGTACTGACCCAATCTTGCTCTTTACATAGTAGTGAAAGGCAAAGAAGGCACTGTAATTGGCAACAAGCAAACTTCAATATGTTCAAAGACCTTGCGAAGAGAGTATTATATGTTTAGGGAGTGACCTTTCCATGGCACAGTGTATCAAAGCAGGGTGTTTTTTTTTTTTCAATTATTATGGCAAAGATCAAAAGCCCTGTTACCCCTCATTATCTCTTTTCAAGGGCTTGAAGAACGAATGTGTCACTGAAGGGAAAAAAAAATCACTAATTCTCCCTTGTGTCTTGGCAACAAGAATGCATCAGACAACATTACCTGTGCTTCATTTTTATCACAACTCCGAAAATGTTTCTGGTAGAAAGAAGGATAAATCAGAAGCCTGAATCAGTTAACAAACTCTGGGAAACTCTGTGACCCACACAGAGGGTGCAAGATGTCCTGAATTTTGACTCCGACTTTAGTGATTAATCTTATGGTAAATCTGGTCTCACTAGCAGTAATAATAGGGCTTGCTTTTTAGGTCTTTGTTAGCCACTGAAACAAGAGCATCTCCACCAAGTGTCGGAACCCTCCCCTTTTGTTAATGGTGCCAGGAGGTCTACAACAGTGGCAGTTAAGGTACTGCGAGATCTTTTAGTCTTAAATTGCATTTGAGTTTAAACAGAGAGTGAGAGAGAGAGAGAGAATCCAGTCACTTTGAAAAATCTAATTTGTTGCTTTGACTGAATAATTAGAATATCTTGAAGAAAATTAATAGAATTTCAATTTTGTATTTCTAAGCCTAAAACTATATGTCCAATTGGGAACAAGATATTATTAGTAAATTAGCATGCAGGATTCCCATATGCTGTGCACTCACATGGACTCAGGTGTAAAAAGATCTTGAGATAAAATTTAAAAAAAAAATCCCTTGTTATTTCCACTTGAATGTAGCTGCAGAATTTGAGAAAAAGATCACACACATTGGATGCACACAGTGGAATGGAAAATCTTTTTTCACTATCCTTTCATTTGTTTTGTCACATCCATATAAAATTAAAATCTTCCCTAGAAATACAAATGCTAAGAGCTCTTTTATAGTATACAGATTAGAGAGAGTTTAATAAAATATTTTGTTTCTACCCTCAAATGTTATGGTAGGCCTGGTGACCATATTTTTTATGCTATGTTAATTCAAATAGAGACAGAAAAAGAGAAACATCTGATTTTTTTAAATAAAATTTTAACATTTCAGGTATTAAGTAGTCATGTCATGGGTATAATATAGAGAACATTTTCAAAAGGATTTATGCACAATAAAACTTGGTTTAAGAATATACAGTGGCTACTGAAAATTATCTGGAGCTTGTCTGGGGAAAATATGCGTGAAATGTGATTATATGTGTACTTTCCTCCACAGTCATCATAGGCATTCCAGGAGACAAGTTAGAGTCAAGAAGGTATTTAGATGCATATTTTCAGTTTCTGAAATTCTGCACATAAATATGCATGCAGAAGGTTATACCTGCTCAGGAGCAGGTGCAAATCCCTGACTGTATGTTTACAAATGTTCTGAAGGCCAGGGGCAGATTGGCCTATCAGGGGATTGGGCTTCCCCCAGTGGGCCGGTCGCTCCCATCACATGTTATTTTTTTAAATAAGGATTCCCGCCAAAGAAAATGAGAAGGGCTGCTGCAGCCTGAAGAAAGAACTACAAAGTCACGGCAGAGTTGATGAAGCCGCGCTTCAAGTGAGGCCTGTGGCCTGAGTCACAGCTCATTCTGCTGTGCCTGAAGAGGACCTGCGAGCCGCGGCAGAGCCCATCCTGCTGCGGTGTGAAGAGAGATCTGTGGGGCAGCTGAAGAGGGCCTGCGTGCAGGGTCGGTTCACCACCGGTCTGAGGGCGGCAAAGGCATGACTTCTCCTTCCTCCTGTCTGCCAGAAGAGGAGGTAGGGCACATGTGAGCAGGAAGAAGAAAAGGCCATGCAGGAAAAAGAAGAGAGCCGGCTGTTGCAGGAAGAGGCAGCATTAGCCCCAGGTTTGTGAGGCGTCCAAGAAGCAGCAACAGCAGCTGTCATGCTTCAGCCTCCACATCCATGCAAGCACATTCCCTGGGCCATCGCAGAAAGAGGTATCAAGCGCCTGTGGAAAAGCAACAGCGCACCACCTCCCCCCCCCCCCCCCAGGAAAAAGAGCAGCATCAGCCCCCGTGGCCTCAAGAAAAATGAAGAGTTCCTCTGCCATGGGGGCTGAGAAAGAAAGCCGCTGCTGTACTTCTACTGGGAAAGGAGGCTGCTGCTATACTTCTACTGGGAAAGGAGGAGGAAGTGAATGAGTGAGAGCATGTGTATGTGTGTATGTCTGTGAGGGCATGTCTTTGTGTATGTATATGTGAGAGCATGTGTGTGTGTGTCTGTGAGAGCATGACGGTGTGTATGTGAGAGCATGTGTTTGTGCATGTGTGTGTGTGAGAGCATGTCTGAGACAGCATGTCTGTGTGTATGTATCTGTGAGATCATGTGTGTGTATATGTCTGAGAGCATGACTGTGTGTGTGTGTCTGTGAGAGCATGACGGTGTGTATGTGAGAGCATGTTTTTGTGCATGTGTGTGTGTGAGAGCATGTCTGAGACAGCATGTCTGTGTGTATGTATCTGTGAGATCATGTGTGCATATATGTCTGAGAGCATGACTGTGTGCATGTGTATGTGAGAGCATGTGTTTGTGCATGTGTGTGTGTGAGAGCATGTCTGAGACAGCATGTCTGTGTGTTTGTATCTGTGAGATCATGAGTGTGTATATGTCTGAGAGCATGACTGTGTGTATGTGTATGTGAGAGCATGTGTTTGTGCAAGTGGGTGTGTGTGAGAGCATGTCTGAGACAGCATGTCTGTGTGTATGTATTTGTGAGATCATGTGTGTGTGTGTCTGTAAGAGCATGATGGTGTGTATGTGTATGTGAGAGCATGTGTTTGTGCAAGTGTGTGTGTGCGAGAGCATGTCTGAGACAGCATGTATCTGTGTGTGTATCTGTGTGAGATCATCAGTGTTGCTGTGTCTGAGAGCATGTCTATGTCTGTGTGTGTGATAGCATGTTCTGTGATTGAGCATGTGTTTATATATGAGAGAGAGATTGTGAGGAACAACTCCCCTCTCCCCTGCTAATACACGACAATCTCAGGGCATCTGGAAATCAAAAGATTCCAGGTATGAACAACCGGGGATTTTTTATCCTTTTTAAGTTTTAAGTATTGGCGGTGGTGGTCCCGCTTCACAAGAATGGGAGCAGAGAGGAGGCTGGTAACTATAGGCCGGTTAGCCTCACCTCAGTGGTGGGAAAAGTGATGGAGACGCTGCTGAAAGAGAGAATAGTGAACTATCTACAGTCGGGAGAATTGCTGGACCAGAGGCAGCATGGATTCACCAGGGGAAGATCCTGTCAGACAAATCTGACTTTTTTGACTGGGTGACTAGGGAGTTGGATCAAAGAAGAGCGCTCAACGTCATCTACTTGGATTTCAGCAAGACTTTTGATACGGTCCTGCACAGGAGGCTGGTGAATAAAATGAGAAGCTTAGGAGTGAGTGCCGAGGTGGTGGTCTGGATTGCAAACGGGTTGACGGACAGAAGATAATGTGTGATGATAAATGGAACTTACTCTGAAGAGAGAGCAGTGTTGAGCGGAGTGCTGCAAGGATCGGTGTTGGGACCGATCCTGTTCAATATCTATGTGAGCAACATAGTGGATGGGATAGAAGGTAAGGTTTGTCTGTTTGCGGATGACACTAAGATCTGCAACAGAGTGGACACGCCGGAAGGAGTGGAGAGAATGAGACAGAATTTAAAGAAGCTGGAAGAGTGGTCAAAGATATGGCAACTGAGATTCATTGCCAAGAAGTGCAGAGTCATGCATATGAGGTGTGGAAATCCGGAAGAACTGTATTCGTTGGGGGGGTGAAGGGCTGATGTGCACGGAGCAGGAGAGAGACCTTGGGGTGATAGTGTCTAACGATCTGAAGTCGGCAAACCAATGTGACAAGGCAATAGCTAAAGCCAGAAGAATGCTGGGCTGCATAGAGAGAGGAATATTGAGTAAGAAAAGGGAAGTGATGATCCCCTTGTACAGGTCCTTGGTGAGGCCTCACCTGGAGTACTGCGCTCAGTTCTGGAGACTGTATCTCCGAAGAGACAGAGACAGGATGGAGGCGGTCCAGAGAAGGGCGCCCAAAACGGTGGATGGTCTTCATAGAATGACTTATGAGGAGAGATTAAAGAATCTAAATATGTACACCCTGGAAGAAAGGAGGAGCAGAGGTGATATGATACAGACTTTCCTATACTTGAAAGGTTTTAATGATCCAAAGATAACGACAAACCTTTTCCGTTGGAAAAAAATCAGCAGAACCAGGGGTCACGATTTAAAAATCCAGGGAGGAAGACTCAGAACCAATGTCAGGAAGTATTTCTTCACATAGAGGGTGGAACGCACTGTTAACCCGTGTTTGGAAGCACATTATTCAGTAAGGGGTAATAGCACGTCGGAAACGCACGTCCAGCCCCCCCCCCCCCCCCCCCTGAAACTAATAGTGCCTGCAACATGCAAATGCATTTGATGGCCCTATTAGTTATTCCCTCGCGATTCAGTAAGTATAATGTGCAGCCAAGCCTCACATTTTACTTTCAGAAATTAACGCCTACCCAAAGGTAGGTGTTAATTTTTGCCGGCGCCGGGGAAGTAAAAACTGCTTTTCTGTACACCCTCTGACTTAATATCATGGTGATATTAAGTCGGAGGTCCCAAAAGTTAAAAATTAAAAAGTAAAAAAAAAAAAGTAAAATCGGCCCGCGGCTCGCGGGTTGAAAACCGGACACTTAATTTTGCCGGTGTCCGGTTTCCGAACCCGTGGCTGTCAGCGGGTTTGAGAACCGACGCCGGCAAAATTGAGCGCCAGCTGCCAAACTCACTGACAGCCGCCACTCCTGTCAAAAAAGAGGCGCTAGGGACGCGCTAGTGTCCCTAGCGCCTCTTTTTACCACGGGCCCTAATTTGAATATTTTTTTTAGTGAATCGCACGCACAGGAGAGTGGTCTGTGCACGTGCCGGGAGAGCAGGTGCTCACCCGCTTTCCCACAAATTTTACTGTATGGCCTGAAAGTTAGCCCAGAGCTGGCAGGAGCATTAGGCGGACTGGGCGGATGCCTAGGGTGCCAGAGGTGAATGGGGTGGCATCAACATACGCGAGGGCACCCTTTTTTTATAACCGGGAAAGAGGTTGGCGATGGAGGGGAGGTGGAAGCACAGCAGTTTGGTGTGATTCAAAGCATTTTGGTGATTCATAAGAGAGAGAGCGATCACTGTCTAGGGCAACTGTAGATGCTGGCACCAGCACTGAGTTAGCCAGATAAATTGTTCCATATATTCAGTGGAATAAAATCAGGCTACAAATAGCCAGATAACTAAAATAACCTACCCAGCTATATTCAAATATAGTCGGGTAGGTTTTTAGTTATCCAGACTTGAGTGGCCGGATAACATGCTACTTAACTGGATATTTTTAAAAGATATCCAGATAAGAGGCGCTATCATTCACTAAGTAAATAACAATACAAAGTGCAGCCAATACCCTCCCTTCCCCCGCCCCAAAGCGGGGGAAGGGAGGGTATTGGCTGCACTTGTCAGGCCATATTCTCCTCCCCACAAAACCTATTTAAACCTTGAGGAAGTACCCAGCATTCAATGCCAGGCCCAGTCCATGATCCCAGTGTTACACATACCATCAGGCTGTATCCCCGCCTTCCCCCCCACTCACCCACAAAGTAGAATCCTTGCACCAGTAACCCATCCCCTGGACCCTCCTCATCCCACCTGATACCTTAATGACGAGCCTCTGCCCTGCTCCTGGTGCTTCTGGTGCTGCTCTGACACTTCCAGCTCTGCCTCTGTCACAGCAGTGCCAAAGGCACTGGGAACGGGCTAGAGGGACTCTCGCTCCCAGTTCATGCCATAAAGGTATTGGGCAGGATTGGGAGAGTTCAGAGGATATTGCTGGTGCAAGGATTCTCTCAACACTGACAAGACAGAATTCCTCTTGATCACTGAAGATGGCACCCTTCCATTGAATAGCTCTCACCTTCCATTGAATAGCTTTCATCTTACGCTGCTCCCAGTTCTCTCCCCACGGGTCAGAAACCTTGGGGTGGTCATGGATAACCATCTGAGCTTTTCTGATTTCATCAACACTACGGTTAAAGAGTGCTACTACAAACTCCAAGTTCTAAAAAGGCTTCGACCCCTCCTTCATTTTCACGATTTCAGGTCAGTGTTACAATCCATCATCTTCTCGAAAATGGACTACTGTAATTCACTGCTTCACGGTCTCCCAGTCTACACCCTAAAGCCTCTTCAACTGTTACAGAACGCTACAGCAAGGTGTCTCACTAAATCCAACAAAAGAGATCATATAACACCAATTCTAAAGAAGCTCCACTGGCTCCCAGTCAAATCTCGAATCCTGTTTAAACTTCTATCAATCACCCACAAAGCCATATTCAACAACACTCCACTGGACCTCAGAATCCCTCTTCAGCTTCACACCTCTTCCTGACCGCTAAGATTAGCACAAAGAGGAACTCTACATGCACCTCCCATGAAAACATCTTTAAATAAAAGAGCTCTATCCACAGCAGGCCCCAAACAGTGGAATCTGCTTCCTCCGGAGCTAAGGCTGATACATTGCCCCAACATGTTCAAAAAAAGACTCAAGACATGGCTATTCGGTCAAGCATTCCCTTAACTTACTTAGTCTTCCACAGCTCCCATAGACTGTTTTCATACTGTTGACGTCCAGAACCTATGCTCATGTTTTTACTCATCAATAAGAAATTTCTCCCTCCTCCCCCCCTCCACGAACAATCTTCCTTCCCCCTCCCCCCCATTAGCAAACCTCCCTCCCCATGTGCTAGTCTCGCTCTAATAGTGCATACTGCTACTGTTCCTAGTTATGTTATGTTATATTATCCAAGTTGTTCACTCCCTTGTTCATTGTAAGACATATGTTGTCATTGTTTTCTACTTGTTATAATGTAAACCGGAGTGATAAGTAATTCTGTTACCTGAACTTCGGTATATAAAAAAAAAAAGTTATAAATAAATAAATAAATAATGGGGATTAAGGCAGAGAGGCAGCCCGATGGTATGTGTTACACGGGGACTGGGGCCTGGCATTGAATGCTGGGCACTTCCTGAAGGTTTAAAAATGTGTTGTGGGGAGGAAAATATGTGTGATCCATTGCACATGTACTAGGAGTACTATCTGATGGGAAGAGACACTGCTTCTTCATTGACATACAAAGTGGTGAGTTATCAAAGAAATGTTCAGGACTGTATCCTTTTACTTCTGCCACAAGAAGGAATGTAGGGCACCAGCTCAGGAACTCTAAACGGGCAGAGTCACATTGAGCACCAGGGAAACCACATAGATAGTCTTAACACAAATGTCTGCTGCTGTGCTTCAAACCTCCACATTCAAACAAGGTAACAAGTCTGTAGTGCAACATAAATCAAAGAACTTCCAAAGGCTTGCTTCCTGTCAGTTATTTCCCACAGTTCTCACATATATTGGCAAAAAGTGTCATAAGAACATAAGAAATTGCCATGCTGGGTCAGACCAAGGGTCCATCAAGCCCAGCATCCTGTTTCCAATAGAGGCCAAAACCAGGCCACAAGAACCTGGCAATTACCCAAACACTATGAAGAACCATGCTACTGATACAATTAATAGCAGTGGCTATTCCCTAAGTATAATTGATTAATAGCCATTAATGGACTTCTCCTCCAAGAACTTATCCAAACCTTTTTTGAACCCAGCTACACTAACTGCACTAACCACATCCCCTGGCAACAAATTCCAGAGCTTTATTGTGCATTGAGTGAAAAATAATTTTCTCCGATTAGTCTTAAATGTGCTATTTGTTAACTTCATGGAATGCCCCCTAGTCCTTCTATTATTCGAAAGTGTAAATAATCGAGTCACATCTACTCGTTCAAGACCTCTCATGATCTTAAAGACCTCTATCATATCCCCCCTCAGCCGTCTCTTCTCCAAGCTGAACAGCCCCAACCTCTTCAGCCTTTCCTCATAGGGGAGCTGTTCCATCCCCTTTATCATTTTGGTTGCCCTTCTCTGTACCTTCTCCATCGCAACTTTATCTTTTTTGAGATGCGGCGACCAGAATTGTACACAGTATTCAAGGTGCGGTCTCACCATGGAGCGATACAGAGGCATTATCACATTTTCCGTTCTATTTACCATTCTCTTTCTAATAATTCCTAACATTCTATTTGCTTTTTTGACTGCTGCAGCATACTGAGCCGAAGATTTTAAAGTATTATCCATTATGATGCCTAGATCTTTTTCCTGGGTGGTAGCTCCTAATATGGAACCTAACATCGTGTAACTACAGCAAGGGTTATTTTTCCCTATATGCAACACCTTGCACTTGTCCACATTAAATTTCATCTGCCATTTGGATGCCCAATCTTCCAGTTATGCAAGGTCCTCCTGTAATGTATCACAGTCTGCTTGTGATTTAACTACTCTGAATAATTTTGTATCATCCGCAAATTTGATAACCTCACTCATCGTATTCCTTTCCAGATCATTTATATATATATTTAAAAGCACTGGTCCAAATACAGATCCCTGAGGCACTCCACTGTTTACCTTTTTCCACTGAGAAAATTGACAATTTAATCCTACTCTCTGTTTCCTGTCTTTTAACCAGTTTCTAATCCACGAAAGGACATCGCCTTTGAAAAGATCCTATGACTTTTTGGTTTTTGTAGAAGCCTCTCATGAGGGACTTTGTCAAACGCCTTCTAAAATCCAAATACACTACATCTACCAGTTCACCTTTATCCACATGTTTATTAACCCCTTCAAAAAAATGAAGCAGATTTGTTAGGCAAGACTTCCCTTGGGAAATCCATGTTGACTGTGTCCCATTAAATCATGTTTTTCTATATGCTCTACGATTTTGATCTTGAGAATAGTTTCCACCATTTTTCCCGGCACTGAAGTCAGGCTCACTGGTCTATAGTTACCTGGATTGCCCCTGGAGCCTTTTTTAAATATTGGGGTTACATTGGCCACCCTCCAGTCTTCAGGTACAATGGATGATTTTAATGATTGGTTACAAATTTTAACTAATAGATCAGAAATTTCATTTCTGAGTTCCTTCAGAACCCTAGGATGCATATCATCCGGTCCAGGTGATTTGCTACTCTTTAGTTTGTCAATCTGGCCTACTACATCTTCCAGGTTCACTGTGATTTCGTTCAGTTCGTCTGACTCATCACCCCTGAAAACCATCTCTGGAACTGGTATCTCCCCAACATCCTCATTATTAAACACGGAGGCAAAGAATTCATTTAGTCTTTCTGCAATGGCCTTATCTTCCCTAAGAGCCCCTTTAACCCCTCTGTCATCTAATGGTCCAACCAACTCCATCACAGGTTTCTTGCTTTGGATATATTTAAAAATGTTTTTATTATGAGTTTTTGCCTCTATGGCCAACTTCATTTCAAATTCTCTCTTCGCCTGTCTTATCAATGTTTTACACTTACCTTGACAATGCTTATGTTTTATCCTATTTTCTTCAGATGGATCCTTCTTCCAATTTTTTAAGGATTTTATTTGGCTAAAATAGTCCAAACATATCCTAACTACTGCCTTCTGATCTACCATTGAGCAATGGATTAACATAATACAGAACCATCACATTGTCTGGTTTTCTTATATAAACTGTTAAGAGACCTAATTCCATGCAGCCTTAATGTTTCCCCTTCGTCAATTAATCACACTTGCAAACCACCTGGTTTATTCTACCCAAACACTTTCTGTCTGTGTGTCTTGTCTGTCTGTCTTGACTACAAAGAGTAGTCAAGACAGACAGACTCCAATATTTGGAGATAGCCACTTAATTTATGCAGCTAACTCTGGCTGCACCATAAGGCTCTCCTAAAGTTATCTAGATATACCTATTTGGCTAACTTTAAGATAGCTGGGTATATTCAGCGGTGCTGCTATGCCACTGAATAGCCCGATTAAGTTAGCCAGATATGTATATCTGGCTAACTTATCAAGCCGCTCCATGGCTGAACAATTAGCCCCCATATAAATCAAATGCTAACAATTACAATAATAATAATAATAATAATAATTTCAATGTCATATTGTAAAACATTGGCCATGAAATGAAAGGGTATGTGGTTCCCTTCTGTCTCAGTCTTCATTTGAAGATATAAGAAAGTAAGTGGATGGGGGCAGTTCTAACCACCTGTGATTGGCTTGTCACTTGGTTGGGGGCACCAGGGGCAGTTTGTGCCAGCCACATGTGATTGACTTGACATCTCAGCAGGCACCATAAGAGGTGTTGTTTTTCTGTGGATAAAGCAGGATGATGAACCACACAAGTCAGTGATGTCATCCAATGGTACCTAGGTGAAACATTGTCATAGTGACATCAGAATACCTTTTTGCCTGGAAGGCAAAAAGAAAATCTTCTCCCCTGCCCTCCAAACTTCCTAGTTGCTAAAGTCTTGTAGGGCAAAAAGATCATCAGGCCATGACTCTGATGGCCCATCTCATTCCAGATGTAAATTGTTTTTGCAATAATTTTTCTGTGTTTTTTCCTTACTATGTGGGCCTTTCCCTCCTTTCCATCCCTTGTAGCTCCTTATAGTGGCTTTGACAAAACTTTGTTAATTTAATGTCTTTCCGTCCAAGGTTGTTGGCTACGAGTTATGTTTTTTCTTTTGCCTCAGATTACTACTTTGCTGCAGCCTCAGAGAGCATTTGTTTTTTTGCTGTTGTGGAGTTTCATTTCACTTTGTCTGTTTTCCTCTCCAAAGCCAAAACGAAGTCCAATGGCTTATTTATTTATTTTATTTAAACAGTTTTTATATACCTTTTTTTTTACTGGGGAGTAGTCAAAACAGTTTACAAAATGCACATACATAATAAGAACATAAAAATAAGTATTAAAATTAATGACTAACATGAGTACATACGAAATAAAAAGACATTAAAAATGAATATGATTAACAGCAAACTAAAATACAGTACCAAAATAAAATCTTGAGGGAGGATATCGAGTAAACTAAACAAAAACACAATTTCTGGTGAATGTGCATTCAAAAAGATAGGTTTTTTAAACTCTTTTTGAATTATTTCTTGCTGTCAATATTTCTTATGCTGTCTGGGATTGAATCCCAAAGCTGGGGGCCTGTGAAAGAAAAAGCACGCTTTCTGGTGATGTCAAGTCGGGCAGTCTTACTTGTCGGTACTTGCAATAAATTCTTATGGGCTGTGTGGAGACTTCTGGTTGGCCCATAAATGCAAAATTGTGAGCTAAGCCAGGATGAAATGTCATCATTTAGAAGGTTGTGGATAATGAAATATGGATAATGAAAAGTATTTTATTCTATATTCCACGGGTAGTTGATGTAGTGAGTAGAGAACCAGGAAAATGTGGTCTCTGCGAGATTTACCAGTGAGGATATGGGCAGCAGCAGCAGCAGCAGTCTGGATCAGTTGCAACTGATCCTGCTGAAACTTCAAGCAGACCCTCCTGGACAATCAAAAGGTTAACATGTAATATTTGGCGGCTAGAGCATGTCTTTCCATGTGCCATCTGCTCAAAGATATCATTCGTGGCCATCAAGCTCTGGCTCTAGGAGTAGCCCAATTGTTAGAGCAGCAGACTATGAACCAGGGAAGCCATGGCTAAAATCCTGCTGACACTTCTTGTGACCTTGGGCAGATCACTTCACCCTCCATTGCCTCAGGTACAAGCTTAGGAGTACTTGTAGACCCTGTAGCCTAATCAATGAGTTGTGGCTTTTATTTTGTCAGTGCCCTCACAGACTTGAAGAGGGACAGTCCCTGGAGAGATGAAAGAGATTTTTGGAAGATTTCTGTATTTTCTACTGAGTTTTGGAGACCTGTTTCTGATTAAGAGGGAAGCCAACCCTGTTGAGAAGAGGGCAGGATAAGGAGATGTTTTTCCCTACTTCTATTGGAAGGTATCCCTTGGCAGTGATTCACATCAGAAGGCAGATAATTTCTCTTATTTTGAAGAACATTTTTCCAGTTATTTTGGGAGAAATCTTTTTACCACCAGATTCCTACCTATCTTAGGAGGAGAGGACATTTTTTACTTTTCTGTCACCAGAAAGGGACATTGGTTCAGAGTATAGACACAGAGAAAAACACGGCACTTTGAATTTGTTTTCCTGTATCAAGACACTTTTATGTTTCTTTCTGGTTTGGACAGTTGCAGTAAATCTTTACTATTTGAACATCAGTCCAAGTGTTCAGCCTGTTTCCTTCCAATTTGAGGAAGCTGAAGTCAAGATCTCCAAGTGTGAGTGCTATTGTGGGGAACATTGGAGAGGAGAGTAAGAGATGCTCCACAGACCCCATCCCAATGAACCTAGCATGCCTCCTCCCTGCCAGAAGAACCCAGCACCGCAGTTAGCAAAAGACTGCATACATTGGGAAAGGGAGAATTGTGAGATCCCCAAAGATGTTATGACCAGGAGGGAACGTGAACCCTTGGACCAACGGACGGTTGGTACAACCTTTAGGAGATGGCTCCTCAGGCTCCCCATCAGGTGGCGAGGTGGAACAGAAGTTGGGGCTGGTTGGATCTTTGGTGCTGGAGACTTAGATGGCCATTGAGAGGGTGAAGAGGCGTGAAGTCGGAGCAAGGACCAACTGGATCTTCGCCACTGGAAGACCGCGGCCCCCCTGGGAGGAGCCCGTAGGGACCTGGGCTGCTGGGACTTAGGTGGACCTTTGAGAGGTCGAGGAAGCGTGAGGTCGGAGCAAGGACCAACTGGATCTTCACCACTGGAAGACCGCGGCCCCCCTGGGAGGAGCCCGTAGGGACCCGGGCCGCTGGGACTTAGGTGGGCCCTTGAAGACGGATGGTCCAGAAGAAGTCTGAGGTCGAGTACCAGAGGTTCATCGCTTGATGCTCCGAGGTCACACACCGAGGGTTTATTGTAATTAGTGTAATATTTGGGTAACATTTATATGTTTAATGTTAAGGTGGAACATGTATGTATTTGATGTTAAATTTTAAACGATTGTGTATAAATTGATGTGTAGATGAATGAATGAGTGAGTGTGTGTGAATATAGGGTGTATTTTATGTATGTTTTTTAATAAATATATGGAATAAAATATATAACATATTTAAAATGTAAATACGGGTATATTGTTTGTGAATCTATCATACGTTGAGTCATTCTGGGAATGGCCTGGCGGGCAGACGCCTCTGCTGGGTTCATGGACTTGGCAATCTGTTATGACCAGGAGGGAACGTGAACCCTTGGACCGACGGGAGGTTGGTACAACCTTTAGGAGATGGCTCCTCAGGCTCCCCGTTGGGTGGCGAGGCTGAACAGAAGTTGGGGCTGGCTGGATCTTCGGTGCTGGAGACTTAGATGGCCATTGAGAGGGTGAAGAGGCGTGAAGCCGGAGCAAGGACCAACTGGATCTTCGCCACTGGAAGCCCGCGGCCCCCCTGGGAGGAGCCCATAGGGACCCGGGCCGCTGGGACTTAGGTGGACCTTTGAGAGCTCAAGCAGGCGTGAGGTCGGTGCAAGAGCCAACTGGATCTTCACCACTGGAAGCCTGCGGTCCCCCCTGGGAGGAGCCCTTAGGGACCCGGGCCACTGGGACTTAGGTGGGCCCTTGAAGACGGATGATCCGGAAGAAGTCCGAGGTCGAGTACGAGAGGTTGGTCACTTGTCGGTCCTAGGTCACACACCGCGGGATCACCGCATGCCAGTCCGAAGTCACACACCGATGAATCACCGAGAAGAAGCAAGAACCAGGAACCAGGAACTTGAGGCACCAGGAGACTCACCGTAGCAAGCAGACTTGTTGCCAAGTCGAGGAGTGAGTGGAGGAAGTCTGCTTATATACTTTCTGTGCCTGGCCCATCAGGCACAGGTGAAGTCAATTTGGAGGACGAGGCCACTTTAAATTCTATGAGGAGGCCCGGCCTCGTGCCTAAGGGCAGGGCGGCCATCTTGGATCCTGGAAGTGGAGCAGAGCGGCCCGACACCGCGAGGTAAGGCCAGGGGCGCCTCTCTCGCCGATAACCACCGCGGAGGCCCATGCCGAGTTGCGAGGATGAATGGAGCCGGACTCCTGCGGTCTCCTCGATGTTGCCGTGGTGGTCCCGAAGCCGCAGGCCAGGTAGGGGGTCGCAGTCACGGTTGGCCATGGCCGCAGAACACAACAAAAGAAGGGGGGGTTTCACACAAAAGAAATGCATTGTATGTGCATATGTTCAACATATTCCTGTACAAGTGATTTTCAAAAAAGACTATGTTCACACAGCAAAGTGGGCATATTTTGAGTATATTTAGATGTTCACTCATACTTTAGTCTTTTATAATTAATGTATCTACAAACATCATCAAGATTATGCAAATACTTTTATGCCTTGTATTTAATGTACCAAATTCAAACTTGCATTGTCTTTTTCAACCTGGTGTTTGGCATGCTACATTCTTCTGGTGAGTAGAGAGTGTGTTATGTTTATGCGGCCTTAGGAGGCCTTGCATTCTGTTATGTTAGGGACCGCTAGGAAAGCGATCCCAACTTGAGGGGAATGTGTGCCCTTGGGCCTCAGCACGGCCCAGATGAATCCAAGACAGCACCGAGAGTTGGCGACGCATGTCCCAGCATGGGCAAAGACAAAGTCTTACCCTCTGCCAGACCTGCATGCTTCTGGAAGCCAACAACATTATGTTGGTTATTGAACAATCCTCCGACCATTCCCAGCCCTTTCGGACCTGCCACTAGGTATCAGCAAGAAGCAGCAGGCCGGACTGAGGATGAGGGCAGATGGAGGCCTTGTGACACAGGAGACTCAAGACGAGACGAGAAGACTCTGGATGTGGACCAGGAACCTGGAAGACTCTAGACGAGATGAGGAACTTGGAAGAGTCTGGACAAGACAAGAAGCTTGGAAGAGTCCGTACGAGATGAGAAGCTTGGAAGGTTTGGACATTGGCACTGTCTCTCAGGGCGCCCTACACAGTCCACCCATGGGACTAGTCACGGACCACCCTGTCCCACTGCATGCCATACACCACCTGAAGAGGCTGGTCATGGACCACGCAGAGAGTGGG
Organism: Rhinatrema bivittatum; assembly: GCF_901001135.1. Classification (NCBI taxonomy): domain Eukaryota; kingdom Metazoa; phylum Chordata; class Amphibia; order Gymnophiona; family Rhinatrematidae; genus Rhinatrema; species Rhinatrema bivittatum. The sequence continues at coordinate 210,952,813 of NC_042621.1, forward strand.
ACAAGTGCAGGAAGGGAATCCAGCTGAGACGAACCTCCAATGATGAGGCAAGGTTTCATCTGGAGAACCAGAGAAACTAGAAGGTTAGGAGAACTTGAAATGAGTGAAGGAGGGCGGAACTTCAGAAACATCAGGAAGTGGAACATCAGGAAGCCTGGACTAGGAACCTCAGGACATGAAGACATGGAACATCAGGAAGCCACTAACACTGGAAGCAGATGAGACATGGAGCTCCAATGAAGAACGAAGACCTGATGGAGCACTGGAAGATGAGACTTCCAGGTTCAAGTAACTCCAATGCAAGGCAAGGCAGAAGTGTTGGAGAAGCCCTTTTATAGGGCTGAGACAGGAAACAGTCATCAGGTGTGGCCCAGGGCATATCTGGCTGTGGGCCCTTTAAATCTTGTGAAGAGACAGCCCGCGCCTTAGGAATAGGAAGCAGGAAGTTGTGCAGGATCATGGCTAGTGGCCATGCTGCTGCTAATGCCGAAGAGCAGGGCGGGACCGAGGAACAGGCCCAGCATTGTCGGCAGCTCTCAAGCCGCAGAGGGCAGACTGAGGAGCGGCTCCAGCCACAAGCAAGACCAGGGACCGTGGCCTCCAGGCCACGGGACAGGCAGAAAGAAGATAAGAGGCTGCCCATGAGGGCAGAAAGTTGCCATCAGAGATGGCAGCTTTCTAGGTATAGAGACAGAAAGTCTGGGGGTCTAACTGGGAAATCATTATGCTTGCCCAAAAGTGTTAAGCTGTAATGGTTTTTGTCAAGTTTGTCCAATACTGGTTTTGCTTCTTTTCTTTTCAGGAGATGGCTCTGCATTTCTGAGAGTATCTGTGTATGTCTGATTAATATGGCTAACTGAAAGTCTGTGAGTGTGTCATTGGCGCTGACTAGGTTGATTGAGGTATGTGTGAGAGAATAAAATTGCCTCCTGCAACCACAAGGACTTCCATTCTTTCAATATGTAGGCAGCCTGTGATGTAGTGCCAAGTTTACAGAATCCTGTCATGATGTTTGCATTCTTTCTCAATCAGGAATTCATGACCACTTTCTAGAAGGTTTCATCACTGGGGGTTGATTTCTAGGTAGTTATGCTGCTTGTGAACCAAGCACACAGCAACTAATCTCAGTCCTTTTCTCTACCTCAGGCTGACATAGTAGTCAAGTATGTATATCTCTATAGGAGGGCCATCTAATAGGTTGAGGTGAGGTGTTGGTGGTGGTTTAGGGTTTAGGGGCCAGTTTTGCATGTAGAGTGAGATGTACAAACAGCACAATATACCTTGGTGAAGATTTGATGTTATTCGGAGGGAGAAAATTCTCAAAAAGATGACATTTCTACTATGTTCTCTCACCCTATGTTGCGACTGTCGCTGCCCAACATCTCCACTATGTCCACCTTACCTCTTTGGTGACTCCCTCTTTGCTTGATGGAAGTTTGGCCACCATGGCGTCATCTTGCTGACCTTCTCCGGCGTCCCCGGACCGGCTAGACGCTGCTAACCGCCATGTTTCCCAGAAGCCTAAGGCGCGCACGCGGCGCGGCCTCGACTTAAGTACCTGCAGTGGCAAAAACTTCAGGGGCGTCCCCTGAGATGACATCATCCTCACCGGATATTTAAGTTCTCTGAATTCGCTAACTAATTGAGTTAGCAAAGGAAAGGTTTACCTAGCTTCCTCCAGGTATCGCTGCGGATGGGATTCGCTCTCCACATACCTTGCTACTCTGTCTCTTCGGTGGCACCCGCTCCTCAGGGGCCTCGCTCTCTCTCTTGTTTTTCAAGTCGCAGTCTGGAACTGGTACTGGTTTCTCGAGGGCCCACGTTCCCAGACTTGCTACTGAACACCACTTCTGCCAGGAGGTCTTTGCTGCCTACAACACCAGTGAGTTACCATTTCTCTCAGAGCGTTCCCTGGAACCAGGTACTCACTAGGGATGTGCAGAGCAAAATATTATGTTCATATTTTTTATGTCCGAAAGGGGGTCCCACTTGCGGCCAATATGGACATAAAAAAAATCCAATGAGTTGGGTATATGTACATATGTGCAAAAAAAAAAAATTAAACCCCCTCACCCTCCTTAATCCCCCCCCCAGACTTACCACAACTCCCTGGTGATCGAGCGAGGAGTGAGGACGTCATTTCTGCAATCCTTGGCGAGAAGCATGTGACGTCGGTAGCACGTCGAGTGACGCGGCGTCACGTGATTCCCGGCTCGTTCGCGCCGGACGGCTCGTTCGGCCCAAAAAGAACTTTTGGCCAGCTTGGGGTGAGTACTAGGGGTGTGCATTCGGTCAATCCGAATGCACACCCCTAGTACTCACTCCTCAAGGGCCTAATTCATTTCCAGCTCCTGGGCTGCTTCTAAGAGACTATTGTGTGAGTGTTATCATCAAGGTTCTGTTCCTGAACTCTGCATACCCTGCCTACTCACTATATTTAGTTTCTCTACAGCTCAGTTATCCAGGATTGCTGTTCCAGTATCTGAGGGTCTACAGCCCAGCCAGACGCTTCCAGCTCACTACTGCCACCTCTGGTGGTTCAATATACTGTTTAATAAAAGAACTAGTGTGTGTCTGTCTCCAAACTCTGAGCCTGACCGGTGATCCCTCTCGGGATCTTTCCCTGGGGGCGTGGTCATCTGCCACCAGCCCAAGGATCCACCCACAACTATCTCAAACCCTAACACCCTAGCTTGATGGACTCTATAACAGGGTACAATCAAGCTAGGGTGAGAGAACATTCATGAAATCTCATCTTTGTGAGACTTTCCTCACTCCAGAAGACCTCAATTCTTCACCAAGGTGTACTGTGCTGATTTCATCCATTTGCTAAGAATAGATGAACCATTGGTTAATCATTGGTCACAATACAACCATACCATCTCTGACCTTCTTTTCTCAGTATTGGAGGTGGTCCCCCGTCATTCAAGAGGGGGAGACTATCCTGGACTGCTGGGAAGAAAAGAGCAGAGATGGATATTCACTCTTGACACCATCAGCCCGAAAGGCTTAAATAAGGAAATTGAGTGGCATTTATTTGGTTAAATGTGCGCTTCCCTTTGATTGGTTCAGGAATCTCGCGATGCAACCTGTTTGGCGCCAACTCTGTTCTTTAAAAGTTTGATCCCTCTGAGGGTGCTCGCGCTCCTGGGTTCATCTGAAAGGTATGTACTGTATACAACTATTTAATTGTACTACTATATGTGTACTTTAACTATGTAGCCTTATATCCTGTGGTCCACCAGTTATATCTGTTTATGTTGTAGATCTAAACATAATTGTGGTCCCTCCCGATGCAGCAACAAGCAAAACACGGGACCGTGTCGGGGGACTTATATAAATAATCCTGCAATTTATGTGGAGTTGCCGATTATATTGAGTGAAAGATAACAATTAAATATATTATTTGAACATTGAAGGTGGATCGTCAAAGTTTGTTCTTGCACTGTTGTTTGTTGGACCTTTGTCTTCCCCCAATGATGCAGAAAAACTTGGTGTACAGACATTATGGACTTCATCGGATCCTGACCTCAGTGAGTCCCATAGTCTGATGGTGAAGTCAAGATGGTCTCTTTTGACCCTATGGGTTTGCACAATTGGATGCATACATTGTGAATTATTATTTTAAGATTGAATTTGTTAAAGTGGACTCTCTGGTTTAGGGGCATAAGTCACAGGTTCAGGATCAGCTGGCAAGTATTGAAACTTTAGATAAAGATGTGGAAGAGATTAATTCCATAAATGCCTCAGCAGTACAAGAGCAATATATGTTACATAGGAAGTTGGAATTTTTGGAAAATTGAGTGAGAGTTTTATACCTCTGTTTTTTAATTGCCCCAAAATTTTAGGAGTATCTCCCCATGAAACTTTTAAAAGATATTTAACTGAGGTTTTACACATGCTGGTAGAAGTAGTTCCATCTTTAAATAAAAGCTAACATTTCTGACAGCTCTTCATAAGAGGGCTCATGGTGAAACCAAGATTTGACCCAGTCTCCAATAGAATTCCTGATTTGACATCTTTTCTTGAAAAAATCTGCTCTGGAAGAATTTGAAAGAGCTACCCTTGAGAGGCAAGATGGTGACATAGAGAGGTCATGTAGTGACCTTTTTACCTGCTTGGAATACCTTCCAAGTACAAGGGGAGGATTTGGATCTTCCCTCTAGACCCCCTTCCTCCATCTAGACAATAAGTTATTAGCCACCACATGACTTCGTCAGGCGTTGTTTTTGGAGTCAAGGATTCTGATGTGCATCGCAGCGAGGGAGAACTACAAATGCCAGCAGAAGAGGCATCCCTCAGCCCAGACCTTTGCCCCCTCCCCCGAGCAACAAGACACTCGGGAGAGCATTTCCACATTGCACAGCGATGACATGCTGGGTGCATTCACGGAGGAGGGGATGCCTTCTCGAATTTCACCACTCCCATTGGTCTTGCCTTCCCTACTCGAGAGCAGTGGTAAGTCAATCAATCGGGCCATTGGAGCCATGTCAGCAGCAGGTCTGTTGAACTTGGGTTCTATGATGGGATCTACCCTGCCTAGTTTATCCCGGGACGCTGTGGTCCCTGAAAACAGTAAGTCTCTCTTGAGGCCCTGTGGGATTTGGCTGGATTCAGGAGTTCTCTAAAGTTGCTGAACTCTAAGATGGATCTTTTCTCCCTAAACTGTCAACAAAAAGCCTTGGATTTGCAGGAGTAAGTTAATTCTACCATTTCTAAAGAGTCTAAGGTGGAAGATACAGTTAAAACTATGCAGAAGTTTAATATTACCACTGTGAAAGATCAAACTGCTCTTTCTAGATGTATTGAATTTTTAGAAAATAATATGAGACATCTTAATTTGCATTCCTTGAATTTCCCCAGAGTTATTGAGGAAATTCCATTTGTATCTTTGAAGAGGTTCTTTCAAGAAGGTTTAGGCTTTGTGACTGAAAAAATGCTATCAGTAAATACTTGTTATTTTCTTCCTAAAAAAATTCCTGGGGTTGCTTTGAATATTGAAATTCAAGATAATTTGACCAATTTTTTTGAAAATTCTATGCTAGAAGTCCTAGATAGGAGTACCTTGTTGGTCTCATTTATCTCAACCTTGGACTGTGATGCGTAATTACTTTAGGAAGTATGGTCAATCAGTGAGGATTTTTCCTGCTCTTGCTGAAGCAATTCAAGTTATAAGAAACATTTTTCGGCAAGAAATGATATCTTTAGGTTTTTCTTTTGTACTTCGCTACCCTTGTAAATATGTTATTAAAAGGGGTAATGAATGTTTTATTTTATTCATACCTGAATAATTAAAATCTTTTATAGAGACCCGAAGATTACTCCTGCGGGAATTCTGCGCAAAAAAATTTTAAAATTCTGCGCACAAAAACTTAAAATTCTGCAAAATTCTGCAAACTTTATGTTTTCAAAATAGCACAATTTACATGACAGACTTTAAGTAATTACATTTTAAAAATACAGAAAAAAGTTATTACTTAAAGATGCAGAATTTTAAATATTTTGAGCAGAATTTTCCTAGAAATTCACTGTAAGAGTGTACCTTTCACTCGTTCTCCCTTCTCTCCTGGACACTTTGCCTTCTCAGGCCCCAGCTCCTCCACCTGCCAGTATCTCTCCCCTCCACCTCTAGGCTCAATCCCTTCCACTCTATTGCCAGTTCCAGAGTTTGACCTCATTCTCAATACTGCCCCTCACACAGGCTCCCTCTATCCCTCCCTCTCTCACACACATGCTCCCGCTCTCTAATACACATACACACCCCCTCATACAGGCTCCCTCACGATCTCGCACACACACACACATTCCCTCATACAGGGCCCTCTTTCTTGCATACATACCTACACAAGCTCCCTTTCTCTCTCACACATACATCCTCATACAGGCTACCTATGTCTCTCTCTCACGCACCCCTTCACACAGGCTCTGTCTCATACATACACAATCCCTTCACACAAGCTAGCACCCTCACATACACACGATCCCTTTTTCATACACACGCTCTCTCAATCTCTCACATACATACACACTCCTTCACAATCTCCTCATATAGGATCCTTCTCTTTGAAACCCATACTCAAGCATCCCCCCCCCGCTCTCTTACCTCCCATGCTCTCTCTCACACCCTCCTGCTCTCTCTCACGCTCTCCTCCCCTCCCCCTCTCCTCTCTCACACACACACATGCATTCTCCCTCACTGGGGTCTTCCTACTTTGCCACGAGTGGAGCACACTCCGTTCGCAGCACACGGGGGCCTTCCATCTTTGCCACAAGCGGAGCACACTTCATTCATGGCACATGGAGGTCTTCCATCTGCATTGCGAATGGCACGCTGGGGCCTTCACTGCGAATGGAGCGCGTCCCGCGGCACACGTGGGACGCACTCCGTTCGCAGCATGCCGGGGTCTCCTCTACTATTTTCTGCACAGAATTTGGCAATTCTGCACAGGGAGGAAATTCTGCACTCCACAGAATTCCCCCAGGACTAAATAATCTCCTCCCCTGTGCCCCAAGTATCTTAATGCTAGCGTATATATAATCGCTGTTATTGCTATGCTATAGCTTTTTCTTTGATTATTGTTATCTTCAGTGGTACTCCCCTTTTTTGTTTCTTTGCCTCTCTTTTTGTATTCTTTTTTACTGCTTGGAAGTGGAGAAGTGCTTTGTAATTGTTAATTTGAATTATTACTTTTCTTATAAGTATATATTTTTTTCTTTTTTTTTTGTAATGCAGAAATCCATGTTTACTTTGTTTGTAATTTAAAAGCTAATAAATAAAGAGGTTTTTTTTTAAAGAGCTACCCTTCATGTTTCTTTCATTTTGAACAGGATGTAAGTACAATTATGCGCTTATCTTTTAGGAATATTAATGTATTCTTTTAAGGGGCAGAAGGTGAGGGCCTATCCAAATTTGGCAAAAAAAAACCAAAACAACAAAACACTAAAGAAAGGAGGAAGATGTTTCTGGGAATGTGCTAAGAGACAGATTTTGGGGGAATCTTTTCTTTTACGATGCCATGTAATATATGGTGAAATATAATGCAAATAAGTATGTCTTCTATTCCCCAGAACAATTATATTTTTCTTAGATGCTGATAAACTGTCCATTTTTATGCCAGTCCCAGCTAAGATTGATAATTAATGATCCATTTTAAGTATGAGGAATGCCAAAGCTATGCCATTTTCTACTTTGGAGTCTCCTAAATGTTTCACTTCTCCCTCCTTATTATGGACTAAAGTAAATAAGAAATGGTTTGTTTTAATTGTTTTCCTTTCTTATATATAAGTGTTTTCTTTTCTTATATATGTGTTTTTCATTTAAGTTTTTGTAGCAACATTTTTTAGTTTGTGTTTGTTAGGCAAACTCTAAACATGTTTTGATGTGTTTTTCTTTTTCTTCTCCAGTAATGGCTTCTTTCTAGCTATCCTCTCATGCAGGACAGTTGTATGCAGAGCTCTTGATATGGTTGACTGCTGCACCTCCATTCCAATCTCAGCCACTGAACTCTTTTACTCCTTCAAAGTGATTGTTGGCCTCTCTGTGACTTCTCTCATGTGTCTCCTTCTTCCTTTGATGCTCAGTTTTGATGGATGGCCTTGTCTAGGCAGTATCTGAGTGGTATGATGCAGCTTCCATTTCCTCCCCTTGGATCCAACAGTGCTCATTGGAATATCCAAGCACTTAGATATTATTTTGTAGCCTTTTCCTATCTTGTGCATGTCTATAACTGTATCTTTAATTTCCTTAGAATGGTCTTTGATTTTCATTTTCACAGTTTTCATTCAGATTCACAGATTGACCAATGGTACTGGAATTAGGGGTCTTTTATCCAGAAAAGCTGATTTTTAATTATTCATAAGTAGCGGCCAATTGTAAGCCAGTTGGGGCAATATCTTTCATCTGTGTAAACTCGGCGTTTCCATACCACATGGGCTGACTACTAATGCAAGCAGCAATTTTCAGTTTTTAATTTTATTTTACAAAATATGCAGAGAAATAATGAATTGTGACTTTGAAAATTTACTTTAAGAGCATACCGATTTGCAATAAACATGCTGTCTGGAACAATATGTGTTAAGTGTCATTTGTAATCCACATCAAAATTAAGGCAGGCAAATGTGAAGGTAACAAAAATCAAATTCATACATAAAAAAACTTCACATGTATCATTATGCAAATTATGTAAATGTGATTACAAGGAATGTTGATATAAGCAGTAGAAAAGACCTCAGAACCTAAATACTTGTTCTAACTAGAACATTATAGTATTTTGAGAGGTTATTCCAATCATTGGTCTTTAACAACCACCAACCACCTCATTCAGATTTTATTCCAAAAAATATTTTTTGTTACTTTTTCTATTTTTGTTAAAAATTTGTTGAAGTCAATTTACCGCTTTCAAGAAATGCACAGCTCCACAAATTATTAGTGTCCAGAATAGTTTTAAAATTCATGATTTCTAAATATAATGTTTGAAAAAATCACTTATCTGGATCTGGCTATATTTCATGACCCTCTTCTTCACATATATAAACCAGCTGTGTCACTTGATTATTTGTATCAGTGGTTATTTAACCAAAGAAACTTCAAATTAGCTAGTACATGTTGGAGCCAGGAAATTGTTTCCTCCCAATCAGAGCCGACGTCAGCTAATGTTTTGCCAATGTGGCTGTCTCAAGGCTCAAACTACATATTAAAAAACAAACTGATTAGTTATATTGTATTGCACAATTTGTAAACATAAAAAATCTCCTTATTACCTTAGTAATCGGCTACAACACCCACGTCTTTTTCTTCAGCGATACTCCGCTACTGCAGTATAATCAGCAAAGAATGCCAGCACATGTACTTTGTATTTATATACCAGATTGTCCAATGAGAAAAAAGCACCGAAATGTAAATAATCTATGCTACATGAAAACAACAAACTATCCATGTTGAACTCAATTGTAATCATTGTACACTACATTGTGGCCTGCCTCTTCCCAATATGTAAAATGTACACAAGAGGAGGACATATTCAACAAATAAATCTGTTTATTCATGTATACCAATTACCTATCTAACATTAAAATCTCTCTAACACACTCATCCATCACACATACACCCACATATAAAATCAATATGTATCAATGAACATGAAGTATCCTGTATGCAATGTATATAATTTTTAAATATAATTTTATAATTATACAATGTATATAATTTTTAATTTTTTAAAATATTTTTTAAAGTGCTGATGTTAGTCCTAAACGTCCAACAAAGATCTTCGTTTCGCCAGTTTTATATTAAAGGCTTCTTTAGGGATGGACTTAAACATCAAGGAACAACCAAAATGACTTCCCAAACAGTATTGTATTTCTTCCTGGTAAATCCTTTACATTTCTTCCTGATTAATCCTTTCCAACAGATATCTTTAATATCATCATCAACTTCACAGAAAATCACCCACTTGCTCAGTATATATCCTGATCTCAGATCTCTTACATTGTGCACCCAAATATCCACTCTTAACTCCTCATATTATGAAGATTATAGCCCCAATTGATATCTGATTCTTCAAAAATTCTTCAGCTGAATGGTTACATGATCAATCAATATTATTCATACCACATCAAGTCCCAGGGGGGAATTCACCATCTTCAAAAATTCTTCAGCTGAATGGTTACACGATCAATCAATATTATTCATATCACATCAAGTCCCGGGGGGAATTCACCATCTTCAAAAATTCTTCAGCTGAATGATTACACGATCAATCGATATTATTCATACCACATCAGGTCCCAGAGGGGAATTCACCATCCGGAAATGACATAAGTAGATGTGGTATGAATAATATCGATTGATCGTGTAATCATTCAGCTGAAGAATTTTTGAAGATGGTGAATTCCCCCCTGGGACTTGATGTGGTATGAATAATATTGATTGATCATGTAACCATTCAGCTGAATAATTTTTGAAGAATCAGATATCAATTGGGGCTATAATCTTCATAAACTCAATATGAGGAGTTAAGAGTGGATATTTGGGTGCGCGATGTAAGAGATCTGAGATCGGGATATATACTGAGCAAGTGGGTGATTTTCTGTGAAGTTGATGATATTAAAGATATCTGTTAGAAAGGATTAATCAGGAAGAAATGTAAAGGATTTACCAGGAAGAAATACAATACTGTTTGGGAAGTCATTTTGGTTGTTCCTTGATGTTTAAGTCCATCTCTGAAGAAGCCTTTAAGATAAAACTGGCGAAACGAAGATCTTTGTTGGACGTTTAGGACTAACATCAGCACTTTAAAAAATATTTAAAAAAATTAAAAATTATATACATTGTATACAGGATATTTCATGTTCATTGATACATATTGATTTTATATGTGGGTGTATGTGTGATGGATGAGTGTGTTAGAGAGATTTTAATGTTAGATAGGTAATTGGTATACATGAATAAACAAATGTATTTGTTGAATATGTCCTCTTCTTGTGTACATTTTGCATTACTGTAATGAAGAGGTAGTTTGTCTTTTGACCCTTGTGTGACTATACCAGAGGTTTCTTCTCAATATGTGGCATGTCAAAAAACAAAGATGAAACATTCGTCAGTATTTAAACTTGTGATGAACTTAAAGAGGCAACGTGATTGCACTTTAAATCCACTTCTGTAAATTCATTATGCACCAATTTTTACGATTTGTGAAAAATTATGTGTAATATCTGAAGTTAATATTATACTCTGTAAATAATCAAGAATAATGTTAAGATGTTGAAAATTAGAAAAAAGAGGACCGTTCCACATCTGAATTAAGACCCGAAGGAGACATGCTTTGTAGTTTAAATATCCAATGGAGTTCCTGCTGCAAAAGTCTCTTATTTCTGTCTCCCCCTCTTTGGTTTGTCCTGATCTTCTCAACAATGATACATTGTAACTCAGTGAATTTATGATTGTGTTCAGTACAATGTAGCACTAAGGTGCTTCAGTTCTAACATTCTTTGCAACTTTTGTGTTCTGCAAGACGGACCCTAAGAGGTCAAGTGGTTTTGCCCACATAAACACGATCACAAGAGCACAACAGGACATACATATACAACGTGATCTGAATTGCAATTGGTGAACTCCTTCAACCAATATTTTTTAGAATCTAAAAGATTTACAAAAAAAATGTTCTTGAAACATGTTTGAACAAAAAGCACGCTGTCCACAGTGACTACGAACCCTATCTCCCGTAAATGTTTGAATTATCTCACATTTTTTCCTCTGGTAAATAAGATGGACTCACAATCTCTATCATATTTTTAGAGAGTATATGAGATGTACATATCACTTTCGCTGTGGACAGTGTGCTTTTTGTTCAAACATGATTCAAGAAAATGTTTTTGTAAATCCTTTAGATTCTAAAAAATATTGGTTGAAGGAGTTCACCAAACTGCAATTCAGATCACGGGTGGTGGCTGGCTGTGCCAGCCTGCTCTCCTTCGGCGGCTGACTGTGCTGGTCTTCATTTCTTCAGCGGCAGCAGCTGGCAGCAGCCATCTTCTTTTCTTCGGCCCCATCGGCCTGGTCTCTTCATTTCTTCGGCCTGGCACCCTCAATGGCCAGGAGCAGAGGAGGCCTCGTGATCTGTTAGTCCGGCCCACCGGGGGAAGCCTGATCCCCCGATAGGCCAATCCGCCCCTACTCTCACATGGCCTTCTATTTCAAATGATGCGAACCAAAAGAATAAAACTAATGATACGATACATTTGTGGGGGTTTGCCATGCATTTCGCGGACCCACGAATGCAGCGAATAGGGACCTATTAGTTGCAGAATGCACATTCATTCAAAATGAATGCACATCCCTTCAAAATACTATAATGTTCTAGATAGAACAAGTTTTGAGGTCTGAGTTCTTTTATCAACATTCCTTGTAATCACATTTACATAATTTGCATAATGATACATGTGAAGTTTTTTTTATGTATGAATTTGTAATCCACACAAATCTGTGTTGACTTTTTAGGTGATTGAGTACTTTTGCAAGCCACTGTATATTTAAACATTTGTTTTTGCTTGATACCTAAATTTAAGAGCTTAAAAAGTTGGTGGCTCTGGAGGCAAACTTAGGGTAGGGAAGAGCAGTACTTAGCTTTGATTTTCAACCCTAGACACCTAACCTATAGGGAGTAAATGTAGATGAATTAATTACAGGACTAAATATATTCCCTATGTTTTGGGCTTCTAAATTAAAGCCATTTTGAAGCCAAAAGCTAAGTTACCTAAGTGAAGCTCTGAGTGTTTGTTGAAAACTGAGCTATGTTATTTTATTTCTAAGAGTGCAAACAGGACTATTAACCAATATTTTATGATGAGTGACAGTCCAGTAACTGGAATACTGTAAGCCAAAGAAAACTTTCTTTTCATGAACATTTCATGTTTTTATACCACTTATTTATATTCATCCTATTTTCTGCATAAGGACAAATGCTTGTATTTCCTATTTGTTTTCTCTGCTTTTGCATGCATTTTTGCCACTACAATCAGCAAATTATATTTTTTAATATTTATGTTTTATTTATATATTGTGTATGTTTTATCATAGCAATCCTTTCTTTTTAACTATTTCATTTTTGACATTTTATGTGTTCTATTTTTGGAAAAAATGTTTGGCTCTTATAATGCTTATATTTTCTGCAAAACAATAAGGGGTAGATTTTTAAAATTTGCGCGATCACGTACTTTTGTTCGCGCACCAGCCGCGAACAAAAGTACGCTGGATTTTATAAAATACGTGCGTAGCCGCGCGTATCTTATAAAATCCGGGGTCGGCGCGTGCAAGGGGGTGCACATTTGTGCAACCTGCGTGCGCCGAGCCCAGCGCGCGCTGCCTGTTCCCTCCGAGGCCGCTCTGAAATCGGAGCGGCCTCGGAGGGAACTTTCCTTCGTCCTCCCCCCACCTTCCCCCACCTTCCCCTCCCTTCCCCTACCTAACCCACCCCCCCGGCCCTATCTAAATCCCCCCTACCTTTGTTGGCAAAGTTACGCCTGCTGAAAGCAGGCGTAACTTTGCGCGCTGGCCGGCAGCCCCGCTCCGTGTTCCGGTCCCGGGGGCTGGTCCGGAGGCCACGGCCACGCCCGCGGAACAACCCCGGGCCAAAACCACGCCCGCGTCGCCGCCCCCGAAACACCGCATCACGCGCGGCACGCCCCCAAAACACCGCGACACTCCGGGCATGCCCCCGACACGCCCCTGACACGCCCCTTTTACAAAGCTCCGGGACTTACGCTTGTCCCGGGGCTCTGCGCGCGCCGGTGGCCTATGCAAAATAGGCGCACCGGCGTGCGAGGGCCCTGTGCGCGTAAATCCAGCCGGATTTACGAGCGCAGGGCATTTAAAATCCGCCCCTAACGGTACTATATTTTCTTTTTCTGTTTTTCTTTTCATTTACTTTTGTATTTAGTTATTTAGGCGCGGATTTTATATGCCCTGCGCGTGTACATCCGGCCGGATTTACACGCGCAGGGCATATAGGCCTATGCCGGCGCTCCTATTTTGCATACGCCGCCGGCACGCGCAGAGCCCCGGGACGCGCGTAAGTCCCGGGGCTTTGTAAAAGGGGCGTGTCGGGGGAGTGTCGGGGGCGTGCCCGGAGAAACGTGGCGCTTTGGGGGCGTGTCGCGGCGTTTCAGGGGCAACAAGGCAGACGTGGTTTCGGCCCGGGGGTGTTCCAGGGCGTGGCCGCGGCCTCGGATCAGCCCCCGGACTGGAACACGGAGCGGGGCTGCCGGCCGGCGCACGCAAAGTTACGCCTGCTTTCAGCAGGCGTAATTTTGCCGACAAAGGTGGGGGGGGGTTTAGATAGGGCCGGGGGGGGGGGGGTGGGTTAGGAAGGGGAAGGGAGGGGAAGGTGGGGGGAGGGTGAAGGAAAGTTCCCTCTGAGGCCGCTCCGAAATCGAAGCGGCCTCGGAGGGAATAGGCAGCGCGTGCTGGGCTCGGCACGCGCAGGTTGCACAAATGTGCATCCCCTTGCGCGCGCCGACCCCAGATTTTATAAGATCCGCGCGGCTACGCGCGGATCTTATAAAATCCAGCGTACTTTTTTTCGCGCCTGGTGCGCGAACAAAAGTACGCGATCGCGCCAATTTTTAAAATCTACCCCATAACCTTTTACATCTAGGCAACCTTGTAAATAAGACCTGATCTGGAAGCACATATTTTAAATGCTTCTTTTTCTGAGTTAAAAATAAATACTTATAAATTCCATGGATACTGCTTTCATATCATGCATTACAGTAGCTTATCAAAAAGTTAATATACAATTTTATGCAAGTTTATACCCTAGATCAGTGATGGCCAACCTTTTGATCTCAGTGTGTCAAAATTCATAAAAAAACCGAGCATAACTCGGGTGGTGTGTCACTTCTAGAAAAATCCATAATTTTGTGATATTTGTAGCTCTAATCAACAAAGTTATAATTTTAATATATATACTGTATTTATTAATAAAGCAAAAACAAATAATTCTTTACCTTACCTGCTTAGTGACTTTTTTGTTGCTGAATTTCATTGGCTAAATCTTCAATTGAAGGTTGGTATTTCGTACACTTCAAGTCCAAGCAAGCGTTACAAACTTCATCTGTCAGTCGGTTTCTTTTATTGGCTCCCATTCATGTTCACAACACTCCCTCCCCATCTCCCAGGCATGCACACATTCATTCTCACACACATAGACCCCCAGGCAGGCACCCATGCATTCACACACATACACCCCCAGGCAGAGTCCCATTCATACACATTCACACACTAAAGGTAGACCCCCCCTCTCTTTCTTTTGCCAGCAACCTCAGAACCTCTCTCATTCCTCTGCTGCCACTGTCACTGATGCCGCGTGGCTATTGCGGAGGTGCCGATTGCTGCTACTGACACTGAAGTCCATTCTGCTGCCTCCTCTGTGCAGGCTCCGTGGGCTTCCACTTTCTCCATGCTGATCTCGTACATTGTGAGATCCGTTGAGAAAGTGCTATTCTTGCACATTCCCAAAGAGTACATGTGCCAATCACTAAAAAGTACATTTTTTTTTTTTTTGCCTTTGCTGTCTGATCTTAGTTTTCTAATTGGTTGGTCACAGGCTTTTTTTTCACCTTCCCTTTCTTATTTTTTTGCCAATTCCTTTTATATTGTCTTTTTTTCTGTTTCTTTTTTCTCCATCTTCTTCTCTCAAACACACAGTCAGGTTCTCATTCTCACATGCATTTCTCTTTCTCACACACACAGGCTCTCACTGGCACATGCTCTCTCTCATACAATCATTCATACACACAGGCTCTCACTGGCACATGCTCTCTCTCATACAATCATTCATACACACAGGTTCTCACTGACACATGCTCTCTCTCATACAATCATTCATACACACAGGCTCTCACTGGCACATGCTCTCTCATACAATCATTCATATACACAGGCTTTCACTGGCACATGCTCTCTCTCATACAATCATTCATATACACAGGCTCTCACTGGCACATGCTCTCTCTCATACAATCATTCATATACACAGGCTCTCACTGGCACATGCTCTCTCTCATACAATCATTCATACACACAGGCTCTCACTGGCACATGCTCTCTCATACAATCATTCATATACACAGGCTCTCACTGGCACATGCTCTCTCATACAATCATTCATATACACAGGCTCTCACTGGCACATGCTCTCTCTCATACAATCATTCATATACACAGGCTCTCACTGGCACATGCTCTCTCTCATACAATCATTCATATACACAGGCTCTCACTGGCACATGCTCTCTCTCATACAATCATTCATACACACAGGCTCTCACTGGCACATGCTCTCTCTCTCTCTCTCTCTCACACACACACACACACACACACACACACACACAGGCTCTCACATGCTGTCTCTGCAAACATTCAGGTCCTCTCTCTCAACTCACCTCATACACGCACTCTACGGGCCCTCAGCCTCTCTCTCACCTCTGGGCCTCCTCTTCGCAGGTCGCCGCAGGATGGGCTCTGCAGCGGCCCTGATCTTCTCGGGCCGCGGCAGCCCTGCTACCGGGCCTCTTCCTCTTCTTGGGCCGCTGCGATTTGGGATTCGCAGCGACCCGCGGCGGCTCCTCCTCTTCTGCACGCGCTGATTCGCTTCCTCCTTCCTGCCCACGCGGCTCCGGCAACGTTTACTTCCGGGGCCGCACAGGCAGGAAGGAGGAGCATCAGCGCGTTGTCTTGAGCCTCATCGCTGCGACGCATGAGCCTCCCTGCGCCCGGGGGCATTGGTGGAGGGTAGGGGGAAACTAGAAAACACATTTAAAGGCTCGGCGCAGCTGAAAAAGAAAAGGCTCGGCGCAGCCGAAAAAAAAAATAAATTCCTGATAGTCCTCGAAACGCTGCGCGTGTCAGCCAAAACGGCTCGGCGTGTCATAGGTTAGCCATCACTGCCCTAGATTCATGTTAAAAGCCAGTTCTGTTTATTACTTTATTTCCTTTTGTTTTGTTTTCATCAAAATCTGTTAGTCCTTAAGACTTTATGGTCTAGTGCAATTTGGTTTGTTATCAATTTCAAAATAACATTTCTTAAAAAGCTTTTTTTCTAAAATATTTAATTAATTATGATGGAATCCTTCACCCTATGTTCTCATAGATATCAGGAAACATATCCTTGGCCATAGTCTTAATCACTAATCCTCAGGTCCCTGCAAGCTAAATATATTTATTTTTTTAAGCTACCATTCCAAAAATGGCCAATTGTGGAAACCTCAGGAAATGTTAAGGAATGGCAATAGCTGCCTGAGAAAATATTTGGCAAGGAGCTAAGACATATTAAGAGCAGTAAGTCATGCTTGAAAATGATGTTAATACGCTGTTATTTTCCATCTTAGGCATCCGTGTTTTAATAATGCCTAAATATTTTTAAATACATGTCCCTTTTTGGGAAGGCTTTTCTAGTTCCAAATATTTTATAATCAAGTCACAGCACACTAGGCATCTAGCACATGATTGTATTATTATTATTTTTAATGATGGTAATGCTTAGACTTCTGAGGTTATAGCACAAAAATATGCACAGAAACCATTTTCAGTTTGGTTTGTTTGCATCCATGATTTGATTTGCTTGTTTCAAATGAAAAACAAATTTTCATTTAATTTTGCCTTTAATTTTGCCTTTAATTTTGACTCATTTACCATTTGAGTCAATGGGGGGGAGCAATGCTTAAAAATTGTTTTTATTCTATTCAAGTTTAGTGAAACTTTTAAGTAGACAGTAGAGATGTGAATCGGAACTGAAATCCGAATCGATTCTGGTTCCGATTCACATCTCTAGTAGACAGCAGCAGAGGGAATTCACCAGAAGTGGGGCAAAGTGCCACCAAAAATGGAATGAATAACTCAAGGCTACCTTCTAGGACAAAAGTAGCCCAGAGTCATCAACACCCCAAGGCATTGTGAGAGGAGCAAAGAAGCATCAAAGTGGCAAAAACACCCTAAAGCTCCAAAAGAGTGGTAATGGGGCATCAACAACAGTGGCAAGAAGACTCCAGAGAACCATGAGAGGTGCAGCAAGTGTGCAAAGCATCAGACTGGCCTGGCAAGACCAATAATCCATACTACCCATAAGAGAATTTGCAAAGAACTTTAAAGAAAAGTGGAATATAAAAATCAGATAAATAAAATCAAGCAGGAGCAAAGGCGGAAATGTTCATCACCAAAGAGCACCAAGAAAAGCTAGGCACATCAGGAAGACCAGCTTTAACAAAACACACTCCATAGGTGCAGAACAACACAGGAAGAAGAGTAGCTTCAGCACCCCAAGACTCTGTGAGGGGGGCAAAGCAGCCTAAACAGAGATATGAAAGCCCAAGACACTACAAGAGGAACAAATGGAACCAAAACAATGGCATGATCAGTCCAAGGAACTAAGAGGGTCATTTATAATTTCACATTAGGGCGTCATCGCATGCGCGGCACGCGCTAATGCTGTAATGCATGCATTAATGCCATAACACACGTGACAATTACCACATCGCCAAATCCGTATGCAAATTCAAAATTAGTATTCGAGTGGGAGGAGTTTGGGCAGAGTAAATGGAAATGAGGGTCTGCTAGCGCGGCGTGCAGTAGAGTAATGCACACTGTTGTGAGATTTAACACCGGGAATAATTACACTTTTTTTCTTTGCAGTACGGTGAAAAAACTTTTTATCGCTGGCGATATCGTGGATCGCGTTAATATTGCAGCGATTATCGCATGTGATAAAAATAGGAAATCTAACAGACACACCTACCAGGCCTTCGTGGCTTAATAAGAGCACCTGTTTTAACCTGGGCTACCTTCCTAAAGCCATGATGTTTGTGGCCAGTGTAATTGTTGCAGCATACTGGATGCGTTGGCAGGCTCGCTGCAGACATCTACAACCGGAACAACAACAACAACCTCAAGAACAGGCAAGGCCAGTTCCAAGCTCTCTTAGGGAAGTACTTGCACCGCATGCAGCAGAGCCACTGGCCCCACAGAGTGGCGACTCAGGCCATCAATTGGCACACAGGCAGCCATGGCGCAGGAAATACAGGGAATGTATCTTTCTTCCACAAACATCCTTGCTAGGCATGCCAGAGGGCTATGTGCTTTGCAGGTATCGCCTCAGCTCTTGGGCTATCCTGGAATTATATGACGAAATCTGAAGGGCTCTGGATCTGGTCAACAAAAGGTCCCATGCTGTGCCAGGTCTCTCCAAACTGTTGGCAACTCTGCATTTCATGGCAAGCGACTCCTTCCAGATGACAGTTGGGGTTGTGAGGGGAATGTTCCAAACCTCTTTTTCACGCTGTCTAAACCAGGTCATCACTGCACTCTCTGACTTCATTAATCGCTACATAGCATTTCCTCATGACAGGCAGGACTTGATAGACTTGAAGAGAGGCTTTTATGCCTTTGCAAACTTTCCAAATGTTCTGAGAGCTATCAACTGCACTCACGTGGCCATCATTCTACCCCATCAGAAGGAAGAGACGCAACAGAAAGCTGTTCCATTCCATCAACTTGCAAGCAGTCTGTGCTGCTCAAATGCACATCCTGAACATGGTAGCTAACTTCCCGGGAGCCATACACAATTATTTTATACTTAGGCAATTGGGTCTGTTTGCAAATTTTGAGGATGGCCTGTACGGTGACAGTTGGCTCCTGGTAAGAGTGATGCTTCTTTCTATATTTCATCACTGGCTAAGTGTTTGTGACAAATGGCATGCAAATGAGGGGTGGCTGGTGGGGAGGAAAAGCATTACTGCCATGAGAAGGGGCTTGCACAGTTACATCTGCAGCCCATTGGTTGAGGGCCTCACTTTTTCAGCCCATGATGCAGATGCCTGCAAATCTTGTCATGTCAAACAATGTACTAAAGCCTGTGGAGTGAGCAGGCACAATACACATTCAATGTGTTCATTTTCAAAATGGCCCCCTTTCTATCTTCCTATTTGGTGCTATTTAAATCTCACTGGTTAATGACAAGCTTGAAGTATCCACACTGCTGGCACTGCGCGATCACATGTGACTGGTTTGTGAGACATCATCCACATTGTTGCCCACAGTTTGTCTTGAGCCTCACACACCTCAACCAGAAACAGTGTCCTGTGCATGTTGGAGGCATGCCATATTCCCTAGAGATGAGCTTCGTTTTTTTCTACCAGGTCGTTTTTTGAATAGGACACTTCGGGGTAAAGTTTGTTTTTCCTCGGTTAGTTTTTTGGAAAAACGAACCAAAAACTAAATGGGGAAAAACGAAATGGGCCCAAAAAACGACACAGGAAAACGAAGCTCAAAAAAACCCACCCCAAGCATTAAAATTTACTATAATACATTAAATACAACACCCTCCACCATCCCGATCCCTCCCCAAGACTTACTAACATCCCTGGTGGTCCAGCGGGGTCCCGTGAGGGATTTCTCCCTCCGTGCCATTGTGCTTTCTGGCCTGCCTCGCATCAAAATTGCGCCAATAGCCTTTGACCTACTATGTCACAGGGGCTACCGGTGCCATTGGTCAGCCCCTGTCACATGGTAGGAGCAATGGATGGCCGGCGCTATCTTGTGTTCGTACCATGTGACAGGGGCTGACCAATGGCACCGGTAGCCCCTGTGACATAGTCAGGGCAAAGGCTATCGGCACCATTTTGATTACTGGCAGCCGACGGCCCGAGAGCAGGAGGTCGCTTCCGGACCCCCGCTGGACTTTTAGCAAGTCTTGTGGGGGTCAGGAGGGTCCCCCAAAACTTGCCAAAAGTCCCTGGTGGTCCAGTGGGGGTCCGGGAGCAATCTCCTTCACTCAGGCCTTCGGCTGCAAAGTAATCAAAATGGTGCCGATAGCTTTTGCTCTTACTATGTCACAGGGGCTACCGGTGCCATTGGTCACCCCTGTCACATGGTAGGAGCAAAAGATGGTGTTGGCCATCCATTGTGAGACATCATCCAAATTGTTGCCCACAGTTTGTCTTGAGCCTCACACACCTCAACCAGAAACAGTGTCCTGTGCATGTTGGAGGCATGCCATATTCCCTAGAGATGAGCTTTGTTTTTTCTACCAGGCCATCCATTGCTCCTACCATGTGACAGGGGCTGACCAATGGCACCGGTAGCCCCTGTGACATAGTAGGGCAAAGGCTATCGGTGCCATTTTGATGCAAGGCAGGCCGGAAAGCCCGATGGCACAGAGGGAGAAATCCCTCGCGGGACCTCGCTGAACCACCAGGGATGTTAGTAAGTCTTGGGGAGGGATCGGAATGGTGGGGAGGGGGGGTTGTATTACAGTAAATTTTAATGCTTGGGGTGGTTTTTTATTTTAAAAAAATAAAATGTGCCCCTCCCCCCCATACAAACCCGAAAAACTAATTTTCCTTGTAGTTCGGGGAAAATCAGTTTCAGGGTTCGGGGCCCCCGACCCATGACAAATTAGGCAATTTTGTTGAAATTGCCTAATTCGTGATAAACAAATGCATATCTCTAATATTCCCTGTGGTTTTTTTTAAATATTTTTATATTCCACTTTCAGCACTTCAAAGTGTACATCAAAGCAGATTACATTCAGGTACAATAGGTATTTCCCTATTCCCACAGGGCTTATAATCTAATTTAGTACCTGAGGCAACAGAGGATGAAGTGACTTGGCAAAGGTCACAGGAAGGAACAGTGGGATTTGAACCCTGGTTTCCCTGGGTTATAGCTCACTGCTCTAATTACTAGGTTACTCCTCCACTCACAAATGATTTTCTATGCAGGACATACTACCTCACACTATGAGGTTCCATTTATGCAGCTACATAGATGTGGCAGCTCTAATGTATCGCTTCAAGGTTGGCAGCCAGCTACATACCAGTAGCCTTAGTTTGGTTGCAAGGGCCTAGTATGCAATTGTTGCAATACCCAGATGTGATTCAGTTGTCCCAAACAGCTGAGCTACTTTTGGGTACTGCTTTCCTGCACATATTCTGGCCCACAACAATCTGATATGCTGTTAGACTACGCAAATCGGCCTTTAAAGGCTCAGGGAAAGATACAGGCTTCCTTACAGAGTCTTATAGGATGCAGTGTTTTGGTTGCCAGATATACAAGTGACAATGCTATGATTGATGGCTTAAATGTGTCCTGAGTGCAGGAGATTCTGGGTATGGTTGCAGGACCTGGCTTCTCACCCCCATTGCCATTCCCAACATGCTAGCAGAGAAAAGGTACAACAAGGCCTTACGTGCTACCTGCTGTGACATCGAACGCACCTTTGGAGTTCTCAAAAGTTGCTTTCGCTATTTGGACAAGATGGGTGAAGCTTTAATGTATGTCCCACCCAAAGTTGCAGATATAGTGCTGCTCTGCTGTATCTTCCATAATCTCGCTCTGTGCCATGGACTACCAATGGAGATACATCTGGATCTCCTCCCAGATCCCCCATGTGTCCCTGCATGAGCCCACAACCCCACGCTGAGTGGCAGCCAGCTTCACCAAAACTTATAGAATGCTACTTTGCCTGATAAGCCTCACTTACCACATCCCCTTCCAGAGAAGGGAGGCCAGTAGACTGTTAGCTGCTGCTTTCTCACTATCATCTTTATTTAAGAACATGCCATACTGGGTCAGACCAAGGGTCCATCAAGCCCAGCATCCTGTCTCCAACAGTGGCCATTCCAGGCCATAAGAACCTGGCAAGTACCCAAAAACTGGGTCTATCTCCTGTTGCTAGTAATAGCAGTGGCTACTTTCTAAGTCAACTTAATTAGTAGCAGATAATGGACTTCTCCTTCAAGATCTTATCCAATCCTTTTTTAAACTGCTTCTCTGTGTAGGTCACTGGGTAAGGGAAAGCACATATGCCTATTCAGATTACACTTGACAATGCAGTAGTACAATATACTTGGAAAACCTTTGTGAAAGTAAAGATTGCCTCAAACACATGTGGCTGCCATAATGTGTTCCACCTGATATTGATAGTAAAGAGGCATGTGTGGCATGAGAGTTTGTAAGCTGACTAGCGCCATGTGGCTTGCCGCCCTTCCCCAGTGGACACCATCCTAGCGCTGACATGTGGATGAGATAGTGCCACAAGTGTGATGGCACCCAAGCTACTCCTCAAGCATGGAGAACTACAGCTCTAGAAAAGCTGTAAATCTCAAATATCTAGGAAGCTTCATGGCATAGTGTAAAAGTACGGGTAGACAGTTTAAGGTTTCACACACAGATTTCCCATTTTACTGCCTCATTTCATAGCTGAGAAACGTGTGCATGTGAAGTGATATCTGTACTGGGTAGGCTTACAGTCAAATGGGTGTGGCAAGACACAGCTAACACTACTGCCTCACCAGTTTCACAGGCACTGCTGAGTATGTTTTCCAACTGGATCCACATTCACAGGACATGTTGATCCAGTCCTGGTCTTGCTCCCATGCATGTATTGATAGCCAAGGTTTTGCTTGGCAGACCTATAGGGAAATCATATGAAATTCCAGCATGTAATGGGTTCCAAACCAGGACAGCATTTAACAGTCCTAACAATTGGAGGCAGTTGGCAATATTACTGCAGAACATCAGAGTGGGGTTGTACCATGTCTTTTCTTACAGCCTGGACTACAGCGCCTGTGGTACCTGATGCCATTCCCACAATGGGCACAGCTCCTTCCAAGCTAGCAATCCTCTCGTGGTTGCATGCACCCCGACCCAGAAACAGCGTATTACACCTAGCTATGCTATTTGGAAATTTAAATGTGCAGAACGTGAGGGCCTTGGCAGTTGTCATGTCATGTATGTTCTGTTATCTTCTCTGAGAGCCTACACCAGGATGCATGTCCCACTCTGTGAAGGCATGATTGGGAATCAGATGGTGTACTACATTCACTTGTATATTCCAATGACCACTGACATGTCACTGTCACACTATCATTTCTAAGCACTTTTACAGCACTCACATCTCTCCTGATCAAGGCATCTCTCATAGAAGGCAACGGTAAGGTATGTTGCAATCCCCTAGCTTAAACTCGCCTGTCACAAGTAGGCTTAGTCAGATATGGAGTTGTCAGGGTACAGCAAGGGACTTGGCAGTTATACCTCACTGAAAGTCATGTGATGCAGCATCCAGTGGATGGCCGGCACCATCTTTAAAAATGGTGCCGGCCGTCCAGTGCTCCTACCATGTGACAGGGGCCGGCCAATGGCACTGTTACCCTGTCACATGGTAAGGGCAAAGGGCCATCGGCGCCATTTTTATTAGTGGCAGCCGACGGCCCGAGAGCGGGAGATCGCTCCCAGGGCCCACTGGACCACCAGGTAATTTTAAAATGTTTTTTTTTTGGGGGGGGGGGGGTCGGGAGGGTGGTGGAGGCTAAGGGAGCAATTTTAAAGGGTCGGGGTGGGTTTTTTGTTTATTGGCCGACAACCCGAGCGCGAGAGAATGCTCCCGGGATCCCCGCTGGACCACCAGGTAATTTTAAAACATTTTTGGGGCGGTCGGGAGGGTGGTAGAGGCTAAGGGAGCGGTTTTAAAGGGTCGGGGTGGGTTTTTAGGTTGTGTCCTAACTCCCGTTAGTGTGCACTAACCCGATTAATGATTTTTTCACGATAAATAGGTGGAATTTCTATTGTATCGCACTCTGTAATGATTAATGACGATTTAAAAAATATTGGACGATATTTTAAATTGTCAAAAAATTATTCACATCCCTACCAATAAGTAAGTTGGGGGAAAAGGGTGTATGTCAAATGTTTGCCCAGGGCGCCGAATAGTCTTGCACCAGCCCTGTCTGTACAAAAAGCAAGCATAACATTTTTGCTCCCTAAATATAGCAAACTTTTCAGTCACAACTTTCTGCTGATGGAAATTATACTAAACTTGCTAGCTAAATTTAAACTGAGCTCTCAGGGTTGGCTGAAAATTGCTCACTTACTTATTGTTTCACTTTAATATGGTGAAAAGTATTTGTAGCCTGACAACATAAGATTCTGTGGAGAATTGGAGATAAAGGCAAATAGAAGAAAAAATACTAATACTTTCAGTTTTAGAAAGAAATAACAAATAAAGTTATAACAGAGTTATAGAACTATCACATTTATGAAGTGGTAAAAAAAAAAGTGACCTCATGTACTGGGATTTAGTCACTCATGTACTGGGATAAATTTGCAGGAAGACCTTGTAAGACTGGAAAATTGGGCATCGAAATGGCAGATTAAATTTAATGTGGATAAGTGCAAGGTGATGCATATAGGGAAAAATAGCCCATGCTATAGTTACACAATGTTAGGTTCCATATTAGGTGCTACCACCCAAGAAAGAGATCTAGGCGTCATAGTGGATAACACATTGAAATTGTCGGTTCAGTGTGCTGCGGCAGTCAAAAAAGCAAACAGAATGTTGGGAATTATTAGAAATGGAATGGTGAATAAAACAGAAAATGTCATAATGCCTCTGTATCGCTCCATGGTGAGACCGCACCTTGAATACTGTGTACAATTCTGTTTGCCGCATCTCAAAAAAGATATAACTGCGATGGAGAAGGTACAGAGAAGGGCGACCAAATGATAAGGGGAATGGAACAGCTCCCCTATGAGGAAAGACTAAAGAGGTTAGGACTTTTCAGCTTGGAGAAGAGACGGCTGAGGGGGGATATGATAGAGGTGTTTAAAATCATGAGAGGTCTAGAATGTGAATCGGTTCTTTACTCTTTTGGATAATAGAAAGACTAGGGGCACTCCATGAAGTTAGCATGTGGCACATTTAAAATGAATCAGAGAAAGTTATTTTTCACTCAACGCACAATTAAACTCTGGAATTTGTTGCCAGAGGATGTGGTTAGTATAGCTGTGTTAAAAAAAGGATTGGATAAGCCTTCCCATAATTACACGTCCCTGCTACATCCTTCCATGGATTTTTCTCATCCCAAGCACAGAAGCCCAAGCACATTTCATTCCGCTGATTAATTTATCTAATTTATGCATATGAGTTTCATTAAATCTATGGTAACCCTCCTCCATCCTCCCCCTCCCCCTTTCTGACCCCCCTTCAACCCTACATCCCTCCTTCCTACCCCCTCCTTAGACTACCTTTACACCCTACAAGCCAATTCTTCAGTTCTCCAGTTTGATACGTTACTTCCCCTTGCTTAAGTTTTATCCAAGTTCTCTCCCCCCCTGTTCTATGTAAGACAACAATTTTGTCAGTGTCTGTTTATGGTTGCAATGTAAACCGGAGTGATAATTAACTCTGTTATTTGAACTTCGGTATAGAAAAAGTTATAAATAAATAAATAAATAAATAAATAAATAAATAAGTTCTTGGAGAAGTCTATTACCTGCTATTAATTAAGTTGACTTAGAAAATAGCCACTGCTATTACTAGCAATGGTAACATGGAATAGACTTAGTTTTTGGGTACTTGCCAGGTTCTTACGGCCTGGATTGGCCACTGTTGGAAACAGGATGCTGGGCTTGATGGACCCTTGGTCTGACCCAGCATGGCATGTTCTTATTTTCTTATGTACTGTTCTATACATTTCACTCTTTATCTTTCCTTTAGTGCCTTATCAGTAGTTCTGTATATCATGGAGGATCATCTATTTGACAAACACTCTTCAACTTCCTACAGTTCTGAACCTTTATTATGCACTACATACTTCTAGGATATGATGCATTCATATCCATGCACTGCATAATGCAGAGAAAGTTATTCAAAAGAGAAACATTATAAAAATATGTAAAGAGTGATTATCTGCACAGGACACCAGGAACAACATCTCACTCACATCTCAAAGTGATAATGGACTGTTTGTTTAATTTCTAAAAAAAATGTACTCACCACATTTACCTGTTGGTACCCAGAGCAATGTACAACCAAAATATTGTAAGAATTCTAGGAGTAAGCAATTATTCAACAATAATAATTTTTCTAAAATATAAAATAATACACACAAAAATAAATAGGGGCAGATTTTAAGAGCCCTGCTCGCGTAAATCCGCCCGGATTTACGCGAGCAGGGCCTTGCGCGCCGGTGCGCCTATTTTACATAGGCCTGCCGGTGCGCGCAGAGCCCCGGGACTCGCGTAAGTCCCGGGGTTTTCCGAGGGGGGCGTGTCGGGGGCGTGTCAGGGGCGGGGACGATCGGCGCGGCGTTTTCGGGGCGGGACGCGCCGTTTTTGGGGCGGGCCCGGGGGCATGGCTGCACCCTCCGGAACTGCCCCCGGCTTGCGTCTAGGCGCGCCAGCGGCCTGCTGGCGCGTGGGGATTTACTTCTCCCTCCGGGAGGCGTAAATCCCCCAACAAAGGTAGGGGGGGTTTAGACAGGGCCAGGGGGGTGGGTTAGGTAGAGGAAGGGAGGGGAAGGTGAGGAGAGGGTGATAGCGAATTCCCTCCAGGGCCGCTCCGATTTCGGAGCAGCCTCGGAGGGAACGGAGGTAGGCTGCGTGGCTCGGCGCGCGCCGGCTACACAAAATCGGTAGCCTTGCGCGCGCCGATCCAGGATTTTAGTAGATACGCGCGGCTACGCGCGTATCTACTAAAATCCAGCGTACTTTTGTTTGCGCCTGATGCGCCAACAAAAGTATGCGAAGGCGCGCTTTTTGAAAATCTACCCCATAATATTCAGAAGCAAAAGTATGATACATCTTGATATAAAGATTTTTTAAAAGTTATATATTTGCACCACTTCTCTTTCATGTACAGTACAATCATATGAAAGGCCTCATTCACTAAGACTTTTCTTCCATTCTGTGTCTATGGAAAAATGCTTAGTGACTGAAGCCCTAGCCATTAGATCCAGAAAGAAGAGGAAAAGGACATAGAGATTTGGCATACCATTTAATTTGTAGAGAAAAAATATAATTCAGAATTCCAATATTTCTGCTCCATGTAATAGAACTTATGCAACAGAAAAGTTGGAACTATGGGTCAATTACATTTTTTCAGGAAGTGTCTCCAAAGGGTTTATTTTATACACTCCATGACAGGAATAAACTTCATTAGCCAGGGTATATGTATACAATCTCAATCTCTCAAATTTACTCCTAGTACTTGCCTCAGTCCTTGCATTGTCCCAAAGAGAGCTTCCTTCTGGAGTTCATAAGATATGTATAGGCAACAAATCAAAGTGTGCATGAAAGTTATTTTTAATCAAATCTGTAGAACCCAATACAATTGAATTATTTCTGTGACTTTCTGCCACATTTTCTGTCTCTGATTGTGTCATTTGGTGTTTGAGGATCTTCTCTTTCTTCATATGTATTAAGTAATTAAACCAATCCCTAAAGACAAATCCTGTAGAGGTGACAACTGGGACAACTACCACCCAATATCAAACTTGCCTTTTCTCACCAAGGTTCTGGAGAATGCAGTATTAACCCAGCATAAAAATGATCTGGAATATCAGAGCATACTCCATCCACGCCAATATGGTTTCAGGAAACAATGTTCAATTGAGTCTCTACTACTCTCTCTAACTGTTGCGATCGGTAGTGGTCAATCCCCTAGACCAGCTGCACTTACCGGCAGCGACAGCCGCAGCAGGAAACTGGCAAACCGACCCCTGCATCTCGGATGCTTCAAGGCTCCTCAGGCTCCACTGGCAGCAGCAGATGCAGGGCTCCTTGGCACTCTCGCGCTGCCATCATCGACAGCAGAAACAGCAAGAGGCTGGCAGCACTGCTCCTGCAGGGACGGCCTCTGTTGGACGCAGGTGCTTGGCTCCTCCCCCCTGTTATAGAAGCCATGGCAGAAAGTCATTCTAAGCTCCCAGGAACCACTTTTAGTCCATGAACATTTAAGGAGGCCTTTGAGGGTTCCACAGTGCCTTGCAATAAGTCCAGTTTGGAGTGTCTTCTGCCTCGCTTGCCTGCCTTTGACCCTGCTTCAGATATTGAACTTTGCCTTGACTGCCACCTGCCTTCGACCCTAGACTGTCTTGAACTCTTACATACTATCTGCCTAGCCACTGCTCTGCTGGCACAACCTCATCACCTGGTTACCATCCCTGAGGTCCATCTCCCACCAATGAGGAACTGTGGTAAGCCCTTTAAACATCTTATTGTTGCGGCCCAAGGTTTCACCGATTCATTGAATTGTAACAGATTGCAAGGCCATAGACCCGATGAACCTCTCCGGTCTGCAGGCTATTCCAGGCCTAGCTTTAAGAATACAGCAGCAGCAGCAGCAGCAGCAGCAATGCCTAGACTCCATGACGGCATCCCTATAATGTCTGAACTCCCATTTAGATGCCTCTGAAATTCCCAGTGGACCACCAGCTGTTCCAACACCCAGCGCCTCTCCCATTCGATTACCGGCCCCTCCCCGGTACGCAGGTGATTCAGGACAATGTTGAGGTTTTCTCAATCAGTGTTCAATGCACTTTTCACTGCAACCAGCGCAGTTTTCTTCGGATACAGTAAAGACCACCTTCATACTTTCATTGTTAGACGGCAAGGCTCCTACCTGGGCATCCCCGCTATGGGAGAGGGGAGATCCAGTTCTTCAGGATCGTCAACATTTCCTCCAGGTTTTTAAATGGACCTTTGAAGATCCTGTTTGTTTGGCGGCTACAGGGTTAGATATTCTTCATCTATGTCAAGGCGCTCGTACATTATCCTATTACGCCATCAAATTTTGGACAATGGCTATTGAATTAAATTGGTGAGAGGACAGTTTACGGAGTATTTTTTTGGAAGGACTAGCCACCCGAATCATAGATGAGTTGGCTGCTCGAGATCTCCCTGATTCTTTGGATGGTCTGATTGATCTAGTTGGCAAAATTGATCGGTGTCTTCAGCAACGCTCTAGGAAATTGCGTGGGCCACGTAGACCAATCACTCTGGCACCCTCCTTCTCCAGGCCACTGTCAAGCTCCCAACCTATTGCTGCGAGCCTTCGCCAGAAGAACCTATGCAATTAGGGAGGAGCCTAAAACCAATTGGGGAGATGGTTCTAGGTTTTACCGGCTCTGCTCTCCAGCTTATTCTTCCCGTAATGTTGATTCAGAACCAGCAAGAATTCTTTACCTTGGCTCTTCTGGATTCCAGGGCAGGAGGGAATTTTATTATGAGTAATCTGGTCAAATACCTTGGTTTACCTACTGCACTATGAGAGACACCATTGGTACTTTCTTCTATAACTGGAAATCCACTTCCTGGACTAATCCTTTGGACTACACTTCCGGTGCACCTCAGGACAGGTATACTACATATGGAATAGATCTCCCTTCATGTCATTGACAAGGTCATCATCCAGTCATTCTAGGGATGCCTTGGTTCCAAAAACATTCCCCTACGATCGATTGGGAGACACTTCAGTTAACCAAATGGAGCTCATGATGTCAACAGCAATGCCTTCTTCCGGTGACACATCCTCTCACCGTCTGTCTTGCTACCAGTTATGCTGATGTATTCTCCAAAGAAAATGCAGAAATTCTACCTGAACATCAGCAGTTTGTTTGTGTCATCAATCTGCTTCCTGGGACCATACCTCTTCAAGGAAGGGTGTATCCGTTATCACTTCCTGAGATCCAGGCTATGGCCCAATACATCCAGGAGAATTTAGACCGGGGATTCATTCGCCCGTCAACATTGCCGGCCGGAGCTGTTTTTTTCTTTGTGGCCAAAAAGGATGGTACTTTATGGTCCTGCATAGATTATTGAGGCTTGAATACCGTAACCAGGAAAGATCATTACCTGTTACCCCTCATTCCGGAATTATTGGACAGGTTACAGGGTGCCCAAATGTTTACGAAACTTGATCTAGAAGGGGCATATAACTTAGTCCGCATCAGACCTGGTGACGAATGGAAGACTGCTTTTAATACTCGGGATGGACATTTTGAATATTTAGTAATGCCCTTTGGACTGTGCAACGCACTTGCAGTTTTCCAGTCTATGATGTATGAAATTCTTCGGGATCTATTGTACAATAAAGAGTTGTCTATTTGGATGACGTACTGATTTTCTCCCGAGATCTTCAATCTCACTGCTATGATGTCCAAGTACTGCAATGTCTGCAAGCTCACAAGCTTTATGTTAAGTTGGAAAAATGTATTTTTGAAACCAAGTCCTTGCCCTTTTTGGGATACATTATTTCCAATAACAGGTTCCAAATGGATCCAGATAGTGGCCTGCATTTGGGACTGGCCCCAGCCCTCCGGTCTGCACTCCCTGCAACAATTCTTGGATTTTGTCAATTTTTACAGGCACTTCATTCCTCATTCCTCTCAATTAGTTACTCCATTGACTGCATTAACTCGAAAAGGAGCCAAAGACAGGGAGTGGTCTATGGATGCAGTGGACACTTTTTCTAGGCTAAAGAATGTATTTCTTTCTGAAACCTGCCTTCTCCATCCAGATCCTGCACGTCCTTTTGTTTTAAAAGTGGATGCCTCCTCAACTGCTGTTGGGGATGTCTTGGGTCACAATTCTACAAAGGGGGTTTTCCACCCTTGTTCCTATTTTTCTCCCAAATTCTCTGCTGCTGAAAAAGGATATGGTATCGGGGATAAGGAGCCATAAAACTGGATTTTGAGGCTTGGCAACAATGGTTGGAGGGAGCACAACATACCATTACAGTCTATACTGACCATAAGAATCTAGAATATCTTTGTCAAGCCCAACATCAAAATCCCCGTCAAGTTCGCTGGTCCTTATTTTTTAACCATTTTGATTTCCTGGTAAAGTGCAGACCAGCCACCAAAAACATCAGAGCAGACACCCTCTCTCATGCCTCTGAGACCAAAGATTACCCAGACCCACCGGGCTTCATTATCGATCAAGCAGACATCCTGGTGGCCACTACTCATATCGTTCCCCCAGGGAAAACTGTTGTTTCAACCAGGGTACAATGCTTGTTGGAATGGGTCCATGATTCTAAAGTGGCTGGACATCCAGGTTGAGCTTGAACCCTCTCGCTCCTCCAAAAATATTATTGGTGGCCATTGATGTATCAGGATATGAGAGCCTATGTGGACTCGTGCCCAACCTGTGCCCGGCAGAAAACTCTGGTAGGACATCCTTGGGGCTTGTTACAGCCTCTACCTGCACCCAAGGAACCTTGGATTCATATTGCTACTGATTTTGTGGTAGATTTACCTACTTCCAATGGGAATCGGGTGATTGGGTGGTCATTGACTGTTTTTCTAAAATGGCCCACTTTATCACCCTCCCAGCACTACTCTCCGCTCCAGAACTGGCCAAGTAGTTCACAACACACATTTTTCGATTACATGGATTACCTCATATTGTTTCATATCATGGAACCCAGTTCACGGCTAAATATTGGCGGTCTTTGTGCAGTAAATTTGGGTTAAATTGGATTTTACCACAGGCTACCACCCCCAGACCAATGGACAAACTGAACAAACTAACTGCACATTAAAGACTTTTTTAAGAGCCTTTGTGAATGAATGACAAAATGATTGGGCCTAACTTTTCCCATGAGCAGAATTCTCCCATAATGCTGCTACGGGATCCTCGCCCTTTCTCTGTGTCTATGGGAAGCAACCGCTTCCTCCTCTTCCGATACCTTTAGCCATTCCTTCCCCGGCTGCTCAGATGACACACAGGATCTCCATGCATTATGGACTCAGATTGAAACCATGATCTGCCAGGCTGCTCAAAGAACAAAGTATACCACAGATAAACATCGACGGCCAGCACCTCAAGTTAAGGTTGGAGAAAAAGTTTGGCTTAGCACCCGCAACTTACGATTACGGGTGCCTTCCATGAGGCTAGCCCCATATTATGTGGGTCCTTTTCCGATTCTGAGACAGATCACTCCTGTCACTTATCAACTGCATCTTCCTCCATCATTTAAAATCCATAACGTTTTCCATGTTTCCCTTTTGAAACTGGTGATCCTATCATGGTCTACTCGTAAACTGCCTGTCCCCAGGAAATATCCACTGAGGAAGAAGAGACGTACCAAATAAGAGAGATCCTGAATGTTTGCTGTCAAAAGAGGCGTTGGGAGTACCTCATAGCCAAGGAAGGGTATGGCCCGGAGGAGAATTCGTGGGAACCCATGAAGAATATATTGGACAAAAAACTCCTTGTGGATTTTCATACCATTTATCCGGGAAAGCCTAGGCCTCCAGGAAGGGGTCTTAGAGGAGAGGGTTCTGTTGCGATCGGCGGTGGCCGATCCCCTAGACCAGCCACACTTACCGACAGTGACAGCCTCAGCAGGAAACTGGCAAACCGGCCCCTGCATCGCGAATGCTTCAAGGCTCCTCAGGCTACCGCCAGCAGTGGCAGATGCAGGGCTCCTCAGCGTTCCCCGCACCACAATCATCGACGGCAGAAACAGCAGGAGGCTGGCAGGACTGCTCCTTCAGGGACGGCCTCTGTTGGACCCAGGCACTTGTCTCCTACCCCAGTTATAGGAGCCATGGCAGGAAGTCATTCTAAGCTCCCAGGAACCACTTCCTGTCC
Organism: Rhinatrema bivittatum; assembly: GCF_901001135.1. Classification (NCBI taxonomy): domain Eukaryota; kingdom Metazoa; phylum Chordata; class Amphibia; order Gymnophiona; family Rhinatrematidae; genus Rhinatrema; species Rhinatrema bivittatum. The sequence continues at coordinate 210,985,742 of NC_042621.1, forward strand.
AGGACTATTTAAGGAGGCCTTTGAGGGTTCCACAGTGCCTTGCAATAGATCCAGTTTGGTGTGTCTTCTGCCTCGCTTGCCTGCCTTTGATTCTGATTCAGATATTGGACTTTGCCTTGCCTGCCGTCTGCCTTTGACCCTGCTTCAGATATTGGACTTTGCCTTGCTGGCCTTGCCTACGATGGTTATGTGCTTAGTGTGTTACACATGTGAGCATTATCTATCAAATATGTCCCAAAAGAAAAAATGTTGAGAACCACTGGAATATAACTGCCTCTGATATTTGTGCATATCAAATTAATATTAAGGAAAGAAATATATAGATTGCATGATGTTTAGAGTTATATGAGCATGTATTTAGGTATATTGTGCATTGCAAACCTTCAGTTGTTCCTCTGAGCTGTCTCCTCTTGAGCACTGATAATAATAGCCTGGTGTCTAATTCTAAGGTTGTTACACCAATTACAGGTATGATAGCTGCCATTAAGCTGCTTTAAAGTAAGCATGTGTCTGATAAGGGGCACATAAATAGTACTTAATGTCAAAATCCCATACTAACTTATTTATAAAATATGTGAGATGTAAATGCAATATATATTTTGAGTTGATTAAAAATTTCTTTTTTTACATTTTCTTTCCTCACAATTCATCAGATGGAATGGTAAAAAAGCATGCTATCTATAGGCATAATTTTGAATAACATGATTAGGAATCACATTCCTTCTACTGATCCTAGGAAGAGTCATTTTCAAAGGTATTTCTACAGGTAAGATAGTGGTTTACCCACAGAAATAGCCTGTTATACATTTGTCCACCTGATAAGGGGATAAACTTAAGTGCATTATGTCATAGCTGCTCCACCTAGGGTAGAAGTGTACCTCAGAGAGACCAGGCACTCTAGAGCAAATGTTCTTTTACCTGAAGCAGCCACTGTTCCCCGCAGGTTGGGACCTTGGGTGCAGGTGGACACCTGGGCTTACCAGACAGAAGCAGGAACCAGGATGGAGTCAAGGACCAGGACTGGAGTAGGAACAAGAATGGAGCCAGGGACTGGGACCAGATCAGGAACCAGGAGTGTAGCCGAGGACCAGAACTGGAGCAGGAACCAGGAGTGGAACCCAGGGCCAGGTAGGAATCAGGAATAGGCCAGGCAAACAGTAGTATCATGGATCAAATATGAGGACTGTTGGACCAGCAAAGGTGTGAAAGGTTAGGGCTCCTTATATCCAACCCTCAGTTTGGCACACTTAATGTAGTTCCAATAGGGAGCCTCCAGAGCCAGGTCTCCCTACTTCTGTTCAGCTTGATAGTTCCTATAGAGTCTCTGTGGCTCCACTGAAGGATCCTCTGGCCTTGTTCAATCCCTGGGATCTTTGAATAAAGAGTTATTAAAAAAACAATTAGCATTGAGCAAAAGTGATCCTGGGGGTGGAATTGAAGAAGGGTTTGCATATATCTTGCATTTTCTAAAATATGAACATACATTTCCCTCAAATCTTTCTGTGCACAAATTAGTAGATGGCATTAATTATGCGCGTGTAGTTTTTGTAGGTTAATTTACAAAGGGAAAATATGCACATATTTTCCATTTTAAAACTGGTTCAACTTATGTACTTATTTGATGTTATATTTATGTGGGCTGCTGCAAAATTAACCCCTGAAAGAATAACATTGAAATGATGCTACGTTTGATTCCTGTTTCTATTTCAATAATGTGTCACTATTCCTATTACTATTCACCTATATCATTGATCACCTTTAGTTTTCATTTTTTAGGGATGCGCATTTGTTTGAAATGAATGTGTAAACTGCAACAAATGAGGCCATTTTCATTTCATTGCAGTCCTCTGAAATCAATAGAGGGCACCATTCAAGTTTATGGTCCACTTAAATAGCAGCAGCTAGATTTCATTCCTTCTCTTGAAGAAAAGTTAGCAACAAAGCTCTGCTATTGAGGTCATAGTCAGTAGGGATGTGAATCGTTTTAGGACGATTAAAATTATCGTCCGATAATTTTAATATCGTCTTAAACCGTTATGGAACACAATACAATACAGATTCCAACGATTTATCGTTATAAATCGTTAGAATCGTGAGCCGGCACACTAAAACCCCCTAAAACCCACCCCCGACCCTTTAAATTAAATCCCCCACCCTCCCGAACCCCCCCCCCAATAACTTAAATAACCTGCGGGTCCAGCGGCGGTCCGGAACGGCAGCGGTCCGGAACGGGCTCCTGCTCCTGAATCTTGTCGTCTTCAGCCGGCGCCATTTTCCAAAATGGCGCCGAAAAATGGCGGCGGCCATAGACGAAAAAGATTGGACGGCAGGAGGTCCTTCCGGACCCCCGCTGGACTTTTGGCAAGTCTCGTGGGGGTCAGGAGGCCCCCCACAAGCTGGCCAAAAGTTCCTGGAGGTCCAGCGGGGGTCAGGGAGCGATTTCCCGCCGCGAATCGTTTTCGTACGGAAAATGGCACCGGCCATACGCATATGGCCGGCGCCATTTTCCGTACGGAAAATGGCGCCGGCAGGAGATCGACTGCAGGAGGTCGTTCAGCGAGGGTTCCGGCGCCTCACTGAACGACCTCCTGCAGTCGATCTCCTGCCGGCGCCATTTTCCGTACGAAAACGATTCGTGGCGGGAAATCGCTCCCTGACCCCCGCTGGACCTCCAGGAACTTTTGGCCAGCTTGTGGGGGGCCTCCTGACCCCCACGAGACTTGCCAAAAGTCCAGCGGGGGTCCGGAAGGACCTCCTGCCGTCCAATCTTTTTCGTCTATGGCCGCCGCCATTTTTCGGCGCCATTTTGGAAAATGGCGCCGGCTGAAGACGACAAGATTCAGGAGCAGGAGCCCGTTCCGGACCGCTGCCGTTCCGGACCGCCGCTGGACCCGCAGGTTATTTAAGTTATTTGGGTGGGGGATTTAATTTAAAGGGTCGGGGGTGGGTTTTAGGGGGTTTTAATGTGCCGGTTTTTCGATTTTTCGATTTTTAACGATTTTTAACGATTTTTCACGATATTTTACCCCCCCAAACGGCAACAATACGATTCCCTCCCCCTCCCAGCCGAAATCGATCGTTAAGACGATCGAGGACACGATTCACATCCCTAATAGTCAGACCAGAGCTGAGGGCAGAAGAAGAAGACAAGAATGTAGGAAGGAGCACCAATTAAGGTCAATTGTTTTTTCAACCAGCCTATAGCTGGCACCAGTAACAAGTGACACAAACTTATTCCTACTGAAAGGTCTGAGCATGTGAAAACTCCATTTTAAGATTCATTTCTTATATGTATTTCACAGGGAAAGACTGTATTTTTTGGATGTCAGTCAGAATTAAAGAAAACGTTTAAAAAAGAGAAAAGAAAGAGAGAGAGAGAAGTTTTGCTTGGTTCTTATCTGCACTGCTGCAGTGCTTACTGTATGAGAGAGACAGAAGCATTGAAATTCTGTCTCTGTTCACTGGGGAAGGGCAGTGGAAAGAGGCAGTGAACAGGGGTGATTTTTGTCTCTATCTCACTCCAGTGCACTACAGTCTAGTCTAGAGGACATCCAAAGCCCTGAACTTTGTCTGTTTCTTGAGAGTTTAATGTGTGCAAAAGGAGTCAGCAGCATACATACATAGTCTGTATAACAGACATTCTTGCAGGGGAGGAAGACTGATACTTCACAATATCCAGCATAGCTCTCTGCTTCAACAACAGGGGAGGAAGACATATCCAGCATAGCTCTCTGCTTCAACGGCAGGGGAGGAAGACATATCCAGCATAGCTCTCTGCTTCAATGGCAGGGGGAATGAAGAAAAGTGGATCTATATACAGACAACAACCAACAAGTACTGAATTACATAGTCTGGGTAAACAAATAAGCATGGGTGTAGCTTGCTTATTGCGGCGGTTACTACCCCTAACTAATTAAGCTAGATATTTCACTTAGATGCAGTTCCAACACTGCTCTCTACATTAATGGTGGGGGTGGAAGGGAAATAGAACAAAAAGGTTACTAAGAGCCAAGAGAAACAGATAAATATGAGAGAAAAAAAAAAGTGCGAAGCTTGCTGGGCAGACTGGATGGGCCATTTGGTCTTCTTCTGCCGTCATTTCTATGTAAGAAACTATAGTAGCACACATAATAATAGGCAGATAAGAGACAGTTTGTGCCAATGTCAAGAGAGTAATTCTACTTGGCAGTGCTTGCTAAGTACTGCAGTGCAGTTTGCACACAGGGCTCGATTTTAACATCCGTGTGCGATTGTGCGGGTGGATGTGTGTGGGGGAAATTTTAATAGGCCATGTGCAGCGATGGGAGTAGGGCTTCCCCAGTTCCCTCCCAGTCCACTTCAACTAAGGACTTAGTAAGGAGTGGACTGGGAGGAAATTTCCTTATACCCCTACCTTACCTTCCTACACTTTCCCCTCTCCTCCATGACCCCTAACCCCTTCCTAGCTGCTTATTTTTTAATGTTCCTCAGGAGCAGAAGTAATCTTCGCATGCCAGCTGGCTGCCAGCGCGCGCTTTCCCAGAACAGCATTTAATGAAGCTGTCCCAGCCCATCCTCTTGCCCCTCCCTGCTCAGACCATGTCCCCTGGGCAGCCCTTTTTCAAAGGCCCGACATTTCGACGTGTAACGAGGGTTACGCCCGTGGCCGGGTTTTTCTGAAAATGTGTGCAGCTCGTACAGGGCCCGGCCACATGCCTAACCCTTGTAATTCATGCTTGCAGGACTTTTAAAATTTACTGTTGACTGGTTTGTGTGTGTGAGAGAGAGAGACAATATTAGAGAGGTAGTAATAGATACACTACAGTATGTTAATAAATTACATCGTGACATCAAAAGCCGCAATAGGCAATATATCCAATTCTAACATGTCACTGTGAGGTAAAAGGAGAGGAGGGGATGGCAGAAGGTAGAAGAATGGCTAGGGCATTGGAATGGGTGTTCCTGCAGTTAGCCAAGTCTGTCAGAAGCACTGTCACTGGCAGTAGTAAGAATGAAAAAAGGGAGTCCTGCTTCTAAGTTAAAAATACATTTTTCTACTCACCAAAATCCAGGAGTGGAAGGATCAAGCCATAACAATTTAAATTGGGAGAGCATGTGCCACCACCACCTGCTCTTCTTTTTCTTGCTTTGGAGCAGGAGTGAAAGGAGAGGATGTTGTTGGAAGAAGGGAAAAAGGCATCAGCTGGCCCTGAGACTGGCACCAAGTTTGACATCAACAATAAAATGATGCCTGACTCAAGGAGAAGGAAGACCTCCTCCATGCCAAGTGGTAAGGAGGAGCTTGGTGGCTTCTTTGTTGGTGGCAGAGGGGACCAAAAGGCCTGGTTCAGCCTAGCCAGGCTGGCCCCAGCTTATTAACAGGAGGCCCCATTTTGTTTTGTTTTCTTGTTTTATAGAAGTGGCTATTAAATGCTTATTTTGCTTTGGCAAATAAACCAAACCAAAATATACATTAAACAAACCAATAAATGATTACAAAATTCTTCCAAAATGAAAAAGGAAACAACCATAAATATTTTGTGTGCACATCATTATTATTAAGTTTGCAAGTACATTTACTGCATGTATTTGCATTTCATTTTTAAAGAGAAACTAAATCAGGCTGTTTTTCTTTGAAAATTGTTAATTTCATGCTGGGCTTCCAAAACCTGTGCTGAGGATCCCCACAGCCAGTTGAGTTTTCAGGATATCACAGAGACTGAGTTTATGCAAATTAATCTCATGCATTTTCATTGTGGATATTCTGAAATCCCCAATTGGCTGTGGGGTCCCCAGAACAGGTTTGGGAAGCCATGATTTAATGAATGCATACTAAAAGTCTCTGAGTACTTTTAAACCTATTTCTGTGGGCAACTAGGGAGGAATAAAATAGTACTATTGGGGCAGATTTTAAAAGCCCTACATGAGCCGAGCCTATTTTGCATAGGCCTGGCGATGCGCGCAAGCCCCAGGACGCGCGTATGTCCCAGGGCTTGAAAAAAGGGGCGAGGCATGGGTGGTCCGGGGTGGGGCGAGGGCATGGCCAGAGGCCTCCGTAGGGCCTCTAGGCCGGGGGATCGCGCATGGCACTTGGCTGGTGCGCGCAGTCTATGCCTGCCCAGAGGCAGGTGCCACTTGCAAAACAAAGGTTAGGGGGGGTTTAGGTAGGGCTGGGGGGCGGGTTAGGTAGGGGAAGGGAGGGGAAGGTGGGGGGGGGGGAGGGAACAGGGAAAGCCATCGGAGATCCCCTAGGGCTTGGCACGTGCTGATCCCGGAAGTTATAACATGTGCGCAGCTGAGCGTGCATGTTATAAAATCGGTCGTAGATTTGTGCATGCCGGGTTGCGCGCACAAATCTACGCTCACGCATAGGTATTAAAATCTGCCCCACAGTGTGCTGTTTTCATCTTCTAACCTAAATAAGATCCTAAGAGCAGAACCTTCAGTCTGGATAAAAATATGCAGGTTGTGAAAATCAGCAATAATATGGATGCATTCCTGAAAGTATGGGGTAACCTGCAAAAATCAGCAGTTGTAATCCTAAATGTGAAGCAAAGGGACTGGAGGTAGATTCCATATGGGAATTTGTCTACTTTGGGAAGACATTCAAACTAGATAGGCCTTTTTGGACTCTATCTGCTATCATGTACTATGTTATTATGTTACTGTATTAGCTCAATTTACCCAGGTAATTTGGCATTTACCTGGGTAAACTACTTTGAATATTGCCTTCTTACAAATTCCATAAACAGAGACCACCTAGAGTTAGCAGCTAGCTAGCATTATAATGCTGCACTTTGATACCCCAGCCTGTCAGCTAGCTAATTTATTTATTTATTTATTTATTTATTTTTAACTTTTATATACCGACATTCTTGCATTAAATGCAAATCATGCCGGTTTACAGTGAAACAGAAAAAGCAGGAAAAAATTCCTTAGTCGAATACAATGAAACAGCTTAGTTAACAAAGGAAACATAAAAATAAATTTTTACATATACACAAAGGTTTGCACGAAGGGGTGCACAAAGGGGAGAGCCCCTTTGTCGCGCGACGCCTGGTGTTGATGCTGTCTTAACTGTCCATTTTCAGAAGTTACTACATTGGAACTTACTGGCTAGCAGTACCTCATGTTCTATGGAGCTGCTAAATCCCACCCTGCTCCTGATATCATCATTGGGGGACATCTTTTTTTAAGTAGAGGAGGTCCAGGGTCAGTGGCTAGCTAACATTTAAGTGCTGCACTTTGACAACCTGCCTTTCAGTTAGCTAATTTACCAGTTCCTAACTTCATTTCCAGCAGTTAAGCATTTGAACTTACCAGCTAATAGTGCCTCTCATTACCATGGAGCTGCTAAATCCTTCTCTCCTGATGTCTATTCCTGCTATATGATCTCACTCAAACATATATATCTTGGATACTTCATTCATACATAAACATTTAAGTGACCTTCATAAAGCACAACCCAGGCATGAAAACTTTGAATTCCCAGTAAATACAGTGCTCAAAAATACTCATTTTTAAAATATATTTTTTGTTATGCAATTTAAAACTGCTGTTAAATGGACTTATCTTAAATGCATCAGTCAAACAGGAAGACAGTCAACACCAGTGCACCCTGAACATCACGGTCTTCCACTGTGCAGTCCTTAACTCAAACCCGACACTGCAATGTTTCGGAAATGAATTTCCTTCTTCAAGAGTAGCAATTATATTTGCATATTCATATTATACTGCCAAAACTACAGGAATTTGCACATAATTCTTCCTCTTAATTCATTAGAGCAAGGTTGCCTCTCCTGATGTCATCACTGGGGACCTCCTCTTTTACATAGAGATGGCCCAGAGGCAGGCTATGCTCCTTTGCTTGATCCTTTGTTCGATATTTGATTTGTTCTGTTTTATTGTAATATAGGATGCTTTGTTCAGCAGTTTTAGTTATGGTTTATCACAACTATGGTAAGAGTGTGCGGTTAGATTTTTGCCTATTAATTATTCAATTGTTCTATAATTGTATCGTTTTTCCATTGAAATATTTTGCTCTAACAAACTGTACCCCTTCTATTTCATCCCCCTCCTACTAACTTCTGCTCTCAGCCTTCAGTCCTGCTCCCCCTTTTTCCTTGCCTCATCATGATAAACTTCCCTATCCTCCGTATTCACCACTTTTCCCACAGACTCCCCATTCTCCATTATACCAATCCACCAGCTCAGCGCAAATCCCTCTTCCCCATCCTTTTCTTCCCCCTGACTCAGCTACTAGGACTTACAACCCTCTCAATTGTTCTGTTCAATGCCCAATCTCTATCCAAAAAACCCCCTATACTCAACGATCTCCTGCTTGACTGCAAACCCGATATTTGCACAGTCACAGAAACCTGGCTCAAGGATTCTGACATCGTCCTACTAAATCAGCTCCCTATGTTCTCTTATGATATATTCACCGTACCCAGAACCAAAAAAAGAGGTGGAGGCCTACTCCTAGCAGTCAAAAAGCACCTCAAACTCAAACCACTGAATATTAACACCCCACCCAAATTTGAACTTGGCCTGTTCAAATCCTCTGAAATCCAAATCTGCCTTGTCTACATACCCCCAGGCCTTCTAGAACACAACCCTTCCCCCCTAATTGAATTCATATCCAAAAACATTAATATTGAAGTCCCAGCTGTCATACTCCATGTCGACTCCACCCCATTTTCCGCCTCCTGTGACACCTTCTTTAACTCGTTCCAGGCCATCGGCTTCAGTCAGCTCATCACCTCTCCTACTCATAAAGCCGGACACACTTTAGACCTTATATTCATTAACTCATGTATTCACTCACCCAATACCCCCTCATGCACATCTGTACCCTGGTCAGATCACGTCCTTATCAATACTCTGCTATCTATAAACGCCCCGACTACCGGCAATACCTCCCACATCGTCTTCAGAAAATCCTGCCCCTCTGAGGACTTAATCTCAGCACTCTCCAACTCCCTGTCTAAACTAGACTGCTCCTCTCCTGAAGCTTCCATCAACTCATGGAACAACCTCACCCTTGACATAGCAAATGAACTATGTCCCCTCATTAGCCGAGACCTACACCCTGCACAAAAAATAGAAAACCATGGTATACCTCAGAATTAAAAACAATGAAAAACAATCTTAGACTGAGAGAGAGAAATTGGCGCAAGAACCCCAACCTGCAATTAGCCACCATTTACAAATCTGCCCTGCACACATACAGACTCACCACACTCAACACGAAACGTGACTTCTATGCTTCCACAATTCATGAATACATGTACAACCCCAAAGCACTCTTCTCTTATGTTTCTGACCTCACTAAATCTTCACTACCTGCCATATCTGACAATGAAGCCACCAGTAGATGTGAAGAACTTGCCCTCTTCTTCCACAAAAAAATAGCTAACATCCTCCTAAGATTCCCCGTCACCCCACATCTCATGCCTATCTTCCCTGCTAATGCTAATCTAAACTCTCTTGACCTTTCCTCTTCTAAAGAAATTGAATCCATCCTTAAAAAAATTAAACCAGCATCCCACCCAACTGACATCATCCCCACTAAAGCTCTCCTAACCATCCCTAAAACCATCGCTAAACCCCTAGCAGACATCATTAACTGCTCCCTCTCCATTGGCACAGTCCCTGACACCCTCAAGCATGCTGTTGTCAAACCCCTCCTCAAAAAACCCTCCCTGGACCCTAATGACCCAGCGAATTACCGTCCCATTTCAAACCTTCCATTTATCGCTAAAATCATGGAAAAGGTAGTCAACTCACAACTTATGGATTTCCTAGACAACAACAGCATACTTCACCCCTTTCAATTCAGTTTTCGTAAACACCTTAACACAGAAATCCTCTTACTCACTCTCTCTGACACCCTTCTCATAGGCCTTGATCAAGGTCATAGCTACATCCTCACCTTCCTTGACATCTCCTCAGCATTTGACACAATAAGCCACAACCTCCTCCTTTCTCGACTCACCGACATTGGCATCTCTGGCGTAGCCCTCCTTTGGTTTACATCATACCTTGCCAATAGACAATTCTCTGTCAAAATAGGCACTTCAGAATCCACCCGCTACTCCCTCACCCAAGGAGTTACCCAAGGCTCATCCCTCTCATCCACCCTATTCAATATATACCTTCTGCCTCTCTGCCACCTCCTAACAGACCTTGGCCTCAAATTTTACATTTACGCTGATGATGTCCAAATCATCATACCGATACAAAACTCCTTCTCTGAATCACTAAAATTCTGGGAGAAATGTCTTACTTCCATAAACTCCCTACTCGCAAATCTCCACCTTGCCCTCAACTCCTCCAAGACTGAACTGCTTCTCATATCCAGCCACCAAAGCATCAAGCCCTCCCTCTCAAGCAACCCAGCCTTCAATTCTATTGCCTCTCAGCCCTTTGGATGATACCTTGGTGTCCTGATTGACCAGTCTCTAAACATGAAAAAAACACAACAACAATGTCCTAAAGGAAGGTTTCTATAAGCTCAACGTTATGAAAAAACTCAAACTCCTTCTCCACACCCATGACCTTTGCTCCGACATTCAGGTGACTCTCTCATCCAAACTGGACTACTGCAATTCCCTTTTTCTTGGCCTCCCCTACTCCATCATAAAACCGCTCCAAATGCTGCAGAATGCTGTTGCTAGAGCCATCACATATGCCTGTAAATCCGATCATATCATCCCCATCCTCAAAGACCTTCATTGGCTTCCAATCCCCTCACGTATCCTCTACAAATCCCTTACCATCATTCACAAATCCATCTACCTACACAACTCTAACTGGCTTGACGAGCCACTCCACTTCACACAATCCAGCCGTCCTACTAGAACTAGCCGTAATGGCACACTACATATCCCTTCCCTCAAAAAGGCACACCTATCTTCCACTAGGGATGGAGCCCTGTCCATCACAGGCCCCACCCGCTGGAATACACTGCCTGCGAACCTCTGCCTCGAGCCCTGCACCACCAAATTCAAGAAAAAGTTAAAGTCCTGGCTCTTCAAACAGGCATACCCAGATTAGGGGACCCCTCCCCCATAAACCCATCCCCTCAGTCATTTTGCCTCTAAACTACTAATTTCATTTTATGATGTTATCATGTTATTTTTACATTTATTCATGTTATGATGTTATCATTTATTCTGCAGCTTCTATTTCTCACCTTCCTTTAGTTAGTTCTCTAGTTTTATAGACACTGCACTCCCTTCCCCCTTCAGTTTGATGTAAACCGATATGATGTTCCCACTAATATCAGAATAGAAAAGCCTCTAAATAAATTAAGATGGGGGTATTTACTATTTAATTCTATCCCAGTGTTGGTAGGAATGGGGCAGTATTATAAACTTCTCTGGCCCTATTACTGCTACCTTCACTCAGAATAGATCTGTTTTTGTTTACCCTCCTTGGCTTCCTCTCCAGCAACAAATTATTAAATCACGCAGGAAATTAATTGAAGTAGCTTACCTAAATGCACGCTCAGTAAAAGGCAAGGCTGATTTGGACTTTTCACTCTTAACAGAATATAGGATTGATCTGTTTTGCATTACTGAATCCTGGTTGCTGGAGGAAAACATAATCTTATTAAATCAAATGTGTCCTGCTGGAAACTCATGGGGTAATCATGCAAGAGTTCAAAGGGTGGGATGGGGTTCGTCTCAATTTACAGAGATGACATTTGTGTGCAGCATATGTCTGTTAATATGGTTATAGGCTGTGAGAGTAGTTTTGTAGATTTGAATTATTTTGTTTAATTATTAATGCATTGTCTTCCAGATACAGTTAGAACTAATTTTTTAGGCATTGTAGACCTTATTACTTCTTTGTGGCTCAAATATCCTAATTTTGTAATTTTGGCAGATTTTGACATTTATATGGATAATCTGGGAGACCCTCACATGCAATTTTCTGCTATGTTAGGTGCTTCTCACTTAGGGCCTCATTTTCTAAAGTATCGCAGGCCTGCGGTACTTTAGGTAATGAGGGGTGGGGGGCTGAAATGGGGGGCGGTCCTGCGCTAGCCAGCAGTGATCGCACCGCCGCGATGCAATCGCTGCCGGTTTTGCACCCAATAGCGCCACCATAGAAGGTATAGCTATTGGGCGCGAAATAGGACGCGAAAAGGCCCTTACCTTTTCGTCGTCCACGGCGTCTTCGTGGAGTCGGCCCCAGTGACGCCCTGACTCCTCCTCTTCCGGGACCGACTCCACCCCCATCTTGGTATCGCATGCGATAAGGGACTTTTCGCGTGCGAAACTTCCCTTATCGCGTGCGATCCGTCTGGTAAATGACCCCCTTAGTCAAGTTATAAATGAACCTATTTATCAAATGGGGCATATTCTTGACCTGTTAATTGTGCCGAAGTCCTGGGCACTTGAGAGATATTTATGAGATATGAGGGTGCAGAATATAAATTGATCTGATCATCATTTTTAATTAATGTAGGTTGAGTAAAGGGAAAAAGAAGGGTAGATTAGTTCAGCCCCAGATTAATGCTGAGAAGTTTGCAGCAACATGGTTGAGTCTCCTCTGACAGTTGATGTAATGTCTGTTGACTCTAGTTTCCTCTTTGGATGAAAAATTAGCTACAGTAGTAAATGTAGTAGCACCCTTACAGACACGGCAGTAGCATAGTCATTTTAAAAATCTTCCTGGTTTCACTGGTAAACAAAGTTTTTGTTTCCTTCAGGCTTTTTGGTGTTCCAAATAGATTTTTTGATGCTGATCACAGATATTACTTTGAAATTTGTACATCACGTAAGGTTTTTGAGAAATGGCCAATTTTGTGTTATAATAATTGTGAAATTTTAAAACAATCTTGCGTACATATATTTTCTTGCTGGAAAGTAGTTTTTATGATTTTTAAAATTCAGGTGGTATTTTTGATGGCCATAAGCAACGTAACGTGTAACAGAAACTAACTTTTAAAAAATACACCAAGAAAGTCTGCCTGATCATGCCAGAACTTGCTCGTGCAAGCCCCAGCTCGGCTGCAAGATTCCAACAAATGTTTCCGCACATAAGTGATGCCAAGATAAAAGAAGGTGTTTTCATTGGCCCACAAATCCAAGTTGTGATGAAGGACAGCCACTTTGATTGGTCTTCTGCAAGGTACAGAATGTGTTGTGTGGACAGCCTTCAAGAATGTCGTTTGTAACTTTCTAGGCAACTATAAGGCAGCAGACTATGTCGAAGAGGTTGAAAATCTGCTTCAGGTATACAAATTGATGAAGTGCAACATGTCATTGAAGATACATTTTCTTCATTCCCACTTGGACTTCTTCCCAGACAACCTTGGTGCTGTGAGTGACGAACATGGTGAAAGGTTTCATCAAGACATTGTCAAAATGGAGAAACAGTATCAAGGCAAGTGGAACCCCTCCATGCTGGGTGATGATTGTTGGACTCTCATCCGCGAAGCATCAGACAGTGATTACAAACAAAAATCTGCAGCAAAACATTTTTAATTTTGTTTTCTGGTACCAACATTGCCATTATAGCTTATGTTGCTACAGACACATAACAATGCTTAATGTATATCACACTATTCTGGCAAACGGTACATGATACAGACATAGGGGTAGATTTTCAAAAAACGCGAATAGGCGTACTTTTGCTGGCGCATCAGGCGCCAGCAAAAGTACGCTGGATTTTAGTAGATACGCGCGGAGCCACGTGTATCCACTAAAATCCTGGATCGGCGCGCGCAAGGCTATGAATTCTGTATAGCCGGCGCGCGCCGAGCCGCGCTGCCTACCCCCGTTCCCTCCAAGGCCGCTCCGAAATCGGAGCGGCCTTGGAGGGAATCCTCTAACGCCCTCCCCTCATCTCCCCTCCCTTCCTCTATCTAACCCACCCGCCCGGCCCTGTCTACACCCCCCCCCTTACCTTTCTCCGGGGATTTACGCCTCCCGGAGGGAGAAGTAAATCCCCGCGCGCCAGCGGGCCTGTTGCGTGCCGGGACGCGACCTGGGGGCGGGTACGGAGGGTGCGGCCACACCCCCGGACCGCCCCGGGCCATAGCCACGCCCCGTACCCGCCCCCAAAACGCTGCCGACACGCCCCCTAAACGCCGCGACGACCGGGCCCGCCCCCGACACGCCCCCCTCGGAGAACCCCGGGACTTACGCGAGTCCCGGGCTCTGCGCGCGCCGGTAGGCCTATGTAAAATAGGCTCACCGGCGCGCAGGGCCCTGCTCGCCTAAATCCGCCCGGTTTTGGGCGGATTTAGGCGAGCAGGGCTCTGAAAATCCGCCCCATAATAAATGCATATTTGTGTTCATCTTGTTAAAATCTACTTGTTTCAGTGAAGGATGTGGAGGAAACAAAATATTCCCAGAAATGTGTTTACCAGTGTTTTCTGCTGAGTTAGAGGGTAAGAAAAAATTGTGATGAGCTGAATGTAGATGGTGGAAAATAAATCTAGGACTCATATAGGGCTGGATTTTCTAAGTTAGCCCACAAGTATAAAGAAAGAGGGTTAAGCAAAGAAAAAATGGGAAAAATAAAGGAACCATTTTAAGGAAACTACAATTGCATGATCAAAACCTGGATATACTAAATTAACCATTTAACTAGAATCCATATTGGAAGGGTCAGGAAACAGGAGAAACTTCTTGGAATCTGTAAGGGATTTTAACTACTTTGGAACAAAGAAAACAAAACAATTATTTTTATACTAAACTGTACATTTACAAGGGTATCTCAATAGCAAAAATGTTCCCAAAGCACGGGTTTTCTGACAAAGAGCCAGAAAACCTTTCTTTCTTTCTTGTGAAGTTCTAAACAAATCAGGAAAAATTCTATTACTTTATCCCATAAAAGAAACATTTGTATTATGAAAATACATTTTCATAACTAAACTTAAATCCATTTCAGATAAAAAGAACACTAACAGCATATATCTTTTAGCTATTTCATAGGTAGAGGATTCCAAGAAAGATGTAAGTGTTACGAACCCTCCTGTTACTGCACTAAAGGAGGCATCTCACCTTTTCCTCTGGAGGCCGCTCCGAAGCAAAAGCCTCGCCTGCAAACTATCCAGGACTTGCTCCAGGGCCTGGGAGGCCTCGCTGTTCTTAAAGCCTGCCTGTGGCTTGCTTGGCTTTGCTTGGACTTCCTGGTTCGGCCAAGCCCTTCTCCCTAGGGGCCGGCCCGCAGCACTCCACCGCAGTTATAGGGCCGGTGAGGGGCGGTCCAGGTGAACTCCTCCCAGGGAGTTGCCTGCATACAGTAGTATAAAAGGACTTTCACTTCAGTTCCTGTTGGCCTTCAGATTGGGTTCCACAGTTGCCTGTGTTTCTTGACTGATCCAGGGCCTCCGTGGTCTTGCTTGTCTTGATGGCTTCCTGTCTCGTGTCTCTGCCTGTTTCCTTGATGTTGGTTCCATATGTTCCTAGATGTTTGTTCCTGTTCCAGTTCCTGATGTTCCAGCTTGCTCCAGACTGCCAGGAGTGCAGTAACCTGCTCCAGACTGCCAGGAGTGCAGTAACCCTCTTCTTCCCTGCGCTTGCCCCATTCTTAGCGTGGTCCGTGACCAGCCTTCCTGGGCTATGTAGGGCACGTAGTGGGACAGGGTGGTCTGTGACCAGCCCATTGGGTCTGCCCGTGTCAGTGGGCTGAGTAGGGCACCCTGAGGGACGGTGCCAATGTCTTCCTTCCCAGCCCTCATCTATGATGTCTCCGCTTCAGCCCTTGTCTGTGATGTCTTCGCTGCAGTCTTCGTTGTGATGTCTTCTGTGTTCCAAGGACTCTGTCTGCCCTCGTCCTCTGTCCGGCCTGCTGCCCAATGCCGTTACCCAGTGGCAGGACCGAAAGGGCTTGGAACAGTCGGAGGACCATTCATCAATCAACATTGCGTTGTTGGTTGCCGTGGGCGTGCAGGTCCGGTTGAGGGTCAGACCTTGTTCTCTCATCCGTGCTTCAGCCTTGCCTCGCCTAGCCCTCCATGCTTGCACCGGCTCACCTCCCACGGTGTGGCTTGGGGCTCCTCCCTGAGTCTCGCCATGGCTCAAGGGCTCACTACACCTGCTCCAGAGGCGACCGCGCTCCTCGCGCTCACAACAGAATCTGAAAGGCCTCCAAGCCCTCGGTTCGTCAGCAGCATGGAGGACGCGCTCGTAACAGGAAGATCTAAATTCGTAATGAGAGACTGAGTTTTCTCCTCAAAAGGTAAAAAATAAACCTCGTTTAAGGATGGAAGAGATTCACCTGAGATAGACAGAACCACTGTAAAATATCTACACAAAGAAATCCTAGGCATCTCCCCCACTACTCTGTGGAAATTGAGAAAACACAGGTTCTAATGTCTCAGTCTATTTTCTATAAACTCTAACTCTTCTATTGAGAGATCCACTTTCTTGTATAATAGATGCATGCACAGACTTTAAATAATCCATATCAGATTCCAGAGCAGCTATCTTACCTGACAATTCTTGATGATGTAGTTCATGATCAAACACTAAAGAGTCAAGCCTACTTGAAATAGAGATGACCTTCAATGTACAATCAGAAAAAGCTGCTCCAAACCTGGCCATAAGATCTCACAGATGGTCCAGAGTGACAATCGCAAGCTTCTCAAACAACAAGCTACCAACTGCAGCAGGACAGTCTTCAAAGGAAGGTTCCCATGCAATACTCAAGGCAGAAGCCATCCAGCCGAATACTGCAGCTCCAAGGTGCCTCTGAGAAGGTGAAATGAATCCCACTTCAGCTTTACATCCTCCTGGTGCTCCTTTGATTCCAGTGTTCACAATGACATGATCAGTCTGTGATGTTGTGTATGTGAACCCTTGAGCCAAGACGAAGTTGGTACCACCACCAAGGGAAGGCCCCCAGTGGTCCTCATCATTGGAAGGCAGTACAGGTGGAGAACACCCAACTGGAGCTTACCTTAGGTTGAGCCCTTGGGGAACGAGGAGTCCAGGAAGAAGGCAAGGCAAGGCAGCGCCAGGCAGGCAGGGTCGAGGCAGGCAGCGGACAGTCTATACCAGGACCAGGCTAGAGGTCTGGGCAGGCAGGATGATGAGACAGGCCGGAGGTCAGGACAGGCAGCAATCAAGCGGAGGCGAAGTACCAGGCAGGAGTCAAAACCGGGGAGTCAGTCTGAGGGCAGGAGCAGGAACAGAGCTGGGACAGGAACACAGGATCAGGAAAGCAAGCTGGAACACAGGATCAGGAAGACGAGGCTGGAAGGCAGGATCAAGAAGGCAAACTGGAACACAGAGTCAGGAACAAACAACAATGCACTCAAGGCTGAGCAGGACCTGTTGCTGAGGTGAAGTGCCGAAGTCAGGGCCAGGATTAAATACCCGGGTGAGGGGATGTCATCTTCCAGGGCTGTGGTGAAGTTTCCCGCCGCAGGCCCTTTAAGAGGCATAGGGAGGCGAGCGCTGAGGTTGAGCCGGCGGCGTGTTGTGCCATGTGGGCAGGACGCCGCTGTGGGGTTCGGGGCCTGGCCATCTCGTGTGGTGAAGAAGAGAACCGGGGACCGGGTGCCTGCCAGAACAGGTAAGGAAGCCGAGCTGCAGGTTGCTGAGGCTGGGAATCCTAACAGATGCTGAGGCATCAGGGATAGAGCTCCGTGTAGCTGGCGGTAAACAGCAAATGAGGAAGCTGAGGGAAACCTCTTCCACAGTGGGGGGTCAACTCTCCTCTGACAGCCTCAGCAATGGGACATTCCTTTGTTGAATCCAAGGAAGCCACAAACTCATTGATAACCCATTTCTCTGCAGGAGATAAGTGTTGCATTTGGTGGTTTGTGAGCCTGCCCCATGGACCACCACACTTACCTCCAGCCCTGAGCCCAAAGCAATATCCTCTGACACCAAGGAAAGACCTCCCAAAATAGATGGGTGGGTGGCCACTCAGCATGCCTTCAGTGCCACTGCTCTTCCCAGACCATCCTTAGGCATGCATGCACCCGACACAGATCATTTAAAGAGCCTGCAGTGGCTAAAGGCCAGCAGCACCTATTGATGACCTCATCACTACAGGCCTTTAAAAAGCCACTGCAGCAATTCCTCTTTGCCTCATCTATAGATCCACTTCTGCAAAGTAGAGCAGGTTACCTCAGCATTTGTTCCTATGTTCCTGGTCTTCATTCATGTGTTCCTGGTCTTCGTTGTTGTTCTGTGGTCAGCCTTCAGTTCTTCATCAGATCCTTTCTCATGGTCAGTCTTCAGCTTTTCAGTGTCTTCCATGTCTTCATATGACCACCTGTACTGTTTCTCACCTCCCTGCCTGCCTATGCACCCCACCTTCCCTCAGACAGATCTCTGGTTCTGACTTCAGCCTGTTTATACTCTACTACGCTTGAACATCATGTGCCACAGACCACTGCCTTTCCCCTGACCACATCTGAACACTGCCTGCTATGACAAGGGCCTGGTTCTGACTATGCTTAAAATCAACCTGCCCCAAACATTGGCCTGTGGCCTGACCATCTCCAGGACCTCCAGCTCATCAAGCAGAGGCCCCCTCCTAAAACATGCCGGCCCTGGCATCCAAGGGCTCAATATCAGGGGAACGAGGGCTAGTATAGGTGAAGCTCCACTAGGACCTCTTCCAAAGCCAGCTCTGCCAGCTGATGGTAGGGACCTGCAGGGCTCCCCCTGAATGTTGCACCAACTTCACCTCGGTCCAGGGGTCCACACCCATAACAATAAGGATTCCAAAGGAAATGATTTGACCTTCCTTTTCTTCTTTGGAAGCATATTGAAATGAAGAAATTTATAATAGGCAAAGAGAATTCAAGGAGCAGTAAGAGTGTAGTTAATTCATGCCACCATCTTATTTCCCACAATAGTGCAGATTTCATGTTGAAAAAAAATCTGAAGCTTTGATGGTATATCTACTAGAGATGTGAATCGGAACCAGAATCTGATCGGTTCCGGTTCCGATTCAAAATCTTAAAATTTTTATCGTCCGGCTCGATTTTATTTTTGTTATCGGCTGCGCCCGATCCGATAACAAAAAAACCCTCCCCCACCCTCGCGAACCCCCAAAAACCTTTTTAAAATTACCTGGTGGTCCACTGGGGGCATGAGGAGCGATCTCCCGCTCTCAGGCCATCGGCTGCATTAATAAAAATGGCGCCGATGGCCCTTTGCCCTTACCATGTGACAGGGAATCCGTGCCATTGGCCGGCCCCTGTCACATGGTAGGAGCACTGGATGGCCGGCACCATCTTTAAAGATGCGATACATTTAGAAAATAAGGCCCTAAGTCCTTCATTGCTAAGAACTTATTTTTCTGTTCTTGCGTTGCCTTAGTTTTGTCTGGAAAAATACAAATCTTTTGGCCTCTAAATATAGACAGTCTTTATTGTGAAAATATAAACGCAGAATATTATTGCGATCTTGCATAAAGACAAATGACACTAATAATGTAGCTCGATCAATCACAGTTTCTTCTCCAGAATTTTCAAGAAAATCAGTTAAATTAGAAGCAACATCCACAGCCTTATTATCCAGTGATCTTCTATTAGCTAGAAGAAAAAAGATCTCTATAGGAGGAAGTGCTTTCTCTGGAATTTTTAGAACTTTTAAATACATAGAAAAAAGATCAGAGGGTGCATTCAAAGGAATTCAAGGAAAATTAAGTATCCTCAAATCTGAAGATCTAAGAGAATTTTCAATATTCTCAATTCTACGAGAGGTAGAAGATAAATCTTTGATGACATTAACTTGTACATCTTGAATTTCTACTATAGTAGCTTTCACCTCAGTCACCTTCTGTTCCAGAGATACGAGCCGCATTTCAAAGGTTTGAGATTTATTATATATATTTATTATATAGGTAAGTAGTTAAAGCGGTGAGAGATTTATTGACTGACATTAAGAAAGTCCAAAGATTGTCCATAATAATAACATCAGGCTTAGCACATTCAGAGAGAACATGAAAAACTATAGAAGGAGTCCTAGTAGATATAACAATATTTGCCAAACCTGCTTTTTTTGAATCCTTCATCAAGGAAGATAATAAGACCAAACTTTCCTCAATAGGCCATGCATCTTGAGGTCCTTCTTTGGCATCCAAATGCTGTAATTGCACCGGCAAGATGTCAGAGGCCGAGCCAGGTGAAAAAAAGAGAGCCTCCCAACTCCCCGGAATTTCCTGACGAAGCCTCAACTGTTGCAACATGTCCAGCAGGAGGGCACGGAGAGGAACAATGATCAGGGCTAAGAGAGATATCTGCTGCCGACGGGCTGGCATCCCCAGGTCCAGCCAAGCCGGCTTCGATCACCAAACTCCGGGTAAATTGCACTTCAGTCAATGATGTTTGGTGAAGGGGAACCGGCAAACTTGATGTCTTGCCCTGCCAAACAGCTCCTTTCCATTTCCCCATTGAAGAAAAGAAATATCAGTGGAAATAGTAAAAACATATCAGGAATTCCCAGGAGCTGTGCTGAAACATGTCTGCTATGCAGCGGCCATCTTGGTTCCTCCCCTTTGTGCTGCTCTCAGAATCAAAACTCTTTATATTCAAATACTGAAAGGGTGAGTGGTTTGGATAACCTGGGGAAAGTTCAGGCTGAAGAACCAGGGGGATCTTGATAACCTAGAGATAGACTGGGCAAACTGGTGGACTAAATGTTACAACTGGTAATTTCTTTCCCAGACGCATATTATAAAATTGGATGATTTACAGGCAAAATATGGGACAAGTGCTAAGGAAAATATGCAAATTACATTTATTCCTGTAAATGATTAAAATTAGGAGCACAGATATGCATGCATAGCAGATGTCTGCTGTTTATCTAGATAATATTTTACTTATCTGGCTAAGTGGCAGCAAAGCAGACACTTAACTGGATAAGTCTTAAAAAGTACTACATAGCCGAAAAAGTAAGATAGCCAGGTATACTTTCAAATGCTAGTTATCCTTCTTTCTTACTAAGCTGTCTATGCAGCTCTTTTCTTTGACTTATCTGGTTACTTTCTTAGCCAGATAAGTCTTAGCAGCTCAACTTAGCCAGATAGGTTGCACAGCACTTGTTAATCAGATATTTGTCACCACTTAGCCAGGTTAGGTATGTTTAAAATACATACCACATTTTTTGATACATGAACATGTTGTTAGATAGACTTACATGTATTTTATATAGTGTGCATGGATTTGTGCTTACAATAGAAAATACATGTGCATGCACGTGCACATCCCTATATCTGTGAATATGGGTGTGCTTATGCATATGTTAAAGTTACCCTCTTAAAGGTGAATTTTAAAAACCTGGCATGCACATTAATTAGGGGATGTACAAAGAAGTCAGTCTTAACCATGCCAATCATATTTTTAAAAGCACCCATATATGCACATAAATTCCGCGGCATGCACATCTCAAAAATTTTCCAAAAACTGGTGGGGCATGGGCATGGTCTGTGTTGGGCATGGACATTTCCAGGCCTGGACAAGAGATGCACATGTAAATAATTATGTACCCCAGAACATGCCAAGGTCCCCTGCTGCGTAACTTTACTTCTGCTATTTATGATGATTGACTCATAAAATAAAAGGAATGAGCCATTTCTGAGGGGATTAAAGGGTCTGGTGTAACTGGGGGGAGTATAGGCTATCAAACCGGAGAGTGGTTGGAGGACCTAATTGTTAACTGGGTGAACTGGTGGACAAACTTCTAAACTGGGAAAGGAATGGGCACACGCCCTTTTTAAAATTCTCTGACTTATGCAGTAGACGTGGGATTTGCACACGCCCATTGTGCATGAACCACTTAAAATCTGGTGTACATGTGTACATGGCATGCAAGTTATAAAATTGCTGCATCCCTGGAAGCGGGCCAATGCATGTGCACAAAAGTGTGCTCGCATGCCAGTTTGAAAGTTAATGTCCCTATGTCCACTGCCGGAGCAGAAATGTGCAGTATTATATAAATTGCTCAGCTACCACTGTTCAGTTTATAAATTATTTATTTGTTTGTTTATTTATTTGTATTTATAGGCTGCTAATACTGAAGCCCACAGCTGCTTACAATCAGAAGCGGCATTAATAACCATGCATCCTCTTACACATTCAAATGTATTACCACAAATTGGTTTGAAAGCTAGGTTCCCTGTGCTTAAGTGCATGCACACAAGTTGTTATGGCATTGAAGAGGAAGTGTAACTTTATGCAAGTGAATTTTTTTGTGGACCTGATCATTTATCCACAAACTTTCAAAGAAAACTTACGTATACATTTACTTTGAAAATGCTTAGTAAAAGCTATATTTGCAATATATACACAGGGGTAGATTTTAAAAGCCCTGTGCGCTGGTGCACCTATTTTGCATAGGCCACCAGCACGCGCAAAAGTCCCGGGGCTTCATAAAAGGGGCGGAGGGGCGTGTCTGGGGGGGGGCGTGTTTGCAGTCTGGGGGTTTGTCCGGGGGCGTGTCCGGGGTCAGGGGCGGTCTGAGGCGGGTCCGGGGGCGTGGCGATGGTTCAGGGGCGGACTGGGAGGGTGGTCCCGAGTCCCCCGGCACTGCGGCCTGTGCCAGGGGATGGCGAGACGGCGCGCGCAAGTTACGGCTGCTTCGAGCAGGCGTAACTTGCACAACAAAGGTAGGGGGGATTTAGTTAGGGCTGGGGGGTGGGTTAGATAGGGGAAGGGAGGGGAAGGTGGGGAGATGCGGAGGGAACGGAGGCAGGCTGCGCGGCTCGGCGTGCGCAGGCTGCCGATTTTGCGCAGCCTTGCACGCGCCGACCCCGAATTTTATAAGATACACGCAGCTACACGTGTATTTTATAAAATCCAGCGTACTTTTGTTTGCGCCGGTTGCATGAACAAAAGTATGCGCGTGCGTACTTTTTTAAGATCTACCCCACAGACTTTATCCTTATGCAGTGAACTATAAAATTGCACTCCCTTAGTTCATAATGACATCACAATAAATTCTCTACCAAGAGAAATTTTAGGACTTTTTTTTTTTACAGCGTGGTCATGGATCATTGGTTTTCCTAGTCAGTCTTCTTAATGGTTTCCCTTCCAGGTACAAGCCAAGTCTCACTTTGCTTAGTCAAATACAAAGGGGCGGATTTTCAGAGCCCTGCTCGCGTAAATCCGCCCAAAACCGGGCGGATTTACGCGAGCAGGGCCCTGCGCGCCGGTAAGCCTATTTTACATAGGCCTACCGGCGCGCGCAGACCCCGGGACTCGCGTACGTCCCGGGGTTTTCGGAGGGGGGCGTGTCGGGGGCGTGTCGGGGGGCGGGCCCGGTCGTCGCGGCGTTTCGGGGGCGTGTCGGCAGCGTTTTGGGGGCGGGTACGGGGGCGTGGCTACGGCCCGGGGCGGTCCGGGGGCGTGGCCGCGCCCTCCGTACCCGCCCCCAGGTCGCGGCCCGGCGCGCAGCAGGCCCGCTGGCGCGCGGGGATTTACGTCTCCCTCCGGGAGGCGTAAATCCCCCGACAAAGGTAAGGGGGGGGTGTAGACAGGGCCGGGTGGGTGGATTAGGTAGGGGAAGGGAGGGTAAGGTGAGGGGAGGGCAAAGGAAAGTTCCCTCCGAGGCCGCTCCGATTTCGGAGCGGCCTAGGAGGGAACGGGGGGAGGCAGCGCGGCTCGGCGCGCGCAGGCTATACAAAATCGATAGCCTTGCGCGCGCCAATCCAGGATTTTAGGGGTAGATTTTCAGAGCCCTGCTCGCCTAAATCCGCCCAAAACCGGGCGGATTTAGGCGAGCAGGGCCCTGCGCGCCGGGAAGCCTATTTTACATAGGCCTCCCGGCGCGCGCAGAGCCCCGGGACTCGCGTAAGTCCCGGGGTTCTCGGAGGGGGGCGTGTCGGGGGCGTGTCGGGGGCGGGGCCCGGTCGTCGCGGCGTTCCGGGGGCGTGTCGGCAGCGTTTTGGGGGCGGGTACGGGGCGTGGCTACGGCCCGGGGGCGTGGCCGCGCCCTCCGTACCCGCCCCCAGGTCGCGGCCCGGCGCGCAGCAGGCCCGCTGGCGCGCGGGGATTTACGTCTCCCTCCGGGAGGCGTAAATCCCCCGACAAAGGTAAGGGGGGGGTCTAGACAGGGCCGGGCGGGTGGGTTAGGTAGGGGAAGGGAGGGGAAGGTGAGGGGAGGGCAAAGGAAAGTTCCCTCCAAGGCCGCTCCGATTTCGGAGCGGCCTTGGAGGGAACGGGGGGAGGCAGCGCGGCTCGGCGCGCGCAGGCTATACAAAATCAATAGCCTTGCGCGCGCCGATCCAGGATTTTAGTGGATACGCGCGGCTCCGCGCGTATCTACTAAAATCCAGCGTACTTTTGCTTGAGTCTGATGCGCAAGCAAAAGTAGGCTGATCGCGCTTCTTTTAACATCTACCCCTTAGTGGATACGCGCGGCTCCGCGCGTATCTACTAAAATCCAGCGTACTTTTGCTTGAGTCTGATGCGCAAGCAAAAGTAGGCTGATCGCGCTTCTTTTAAAATCTACCCCAAAGAGTGCAACATGAACACTGATCAAAATGCTCTGTTTTTAAATTGCATATTTGTTTTGAATAAGCTTAATACATCTATTTTTGCCTCTAAGCTGAATTTAGAAGGGTACACTATAAATTGAAAATAAAGCATTTTTATGTTGTGGAAGTTTTTTGCTCTTAGTTTCAGCACTACGCAATCCCAGGTGTTGGTGCCATCCGGAAACTGACTCTCCATATCAATGAATTGATAATGAGGAATAAAAATATTACAATGAATTTGATAATGTGTTACAAATATTTGTGTGTGTGTTTCATTTTCCTGAGATACATAAGGTCTTTGAGTTGTGTATTTTGAATGTAAGATATGATTTTTTTTATTTGCCAATTCAGTGGATATTTTTTGCTTTTTCTAAGTCTCGAATTTGGATAAATTGAGTTCTTAGAGCTTGACTCAAACCTATAAAATTGGTTTGAACAGTCTCTCCCACTTAATGGGCTTCATACAAGATACTGTTCAGCCCTGTAAATGGAAACGAGGCCCTTTGAGCAGAGAATGTATTTGACTATGAAATCATACCCAAAATACTTAGAAGCATTTTTAGAGACTAATATCATGATTAACTATACTCAGGAAAACTTGTCATCTTTAGAAAAACTACACAAGTTAGTTTGAATGTTTCCTAGTTCCTGAAACTATTATATTGCATACAGTTGGGGAAAATCAGTGTAAACCTTAAATTATGGAAGTAGTCTATAGCGTGCAATTATCTTCTAATGATGTAATGTGTGGTACCACTTCCTTCATCCTTGGCTGCCTATTTCATCCACATATAATCCTTATTTCCTCTGTGTACATTTCTTATTGATTGAATATTAGGCAATGTGCTAATTAGAAAAATCCAAATTGCAGTAGCAAGGTTAGGAGAGTATGAAAGCATCACTTTTATATAACAAAATAGATGTATGTGTTGATTTTTATGGCGAATGACTTCAAAGAAACAAATTTAGTAAAGCTGCTTTAAGAAAGGACTGAAAGCAGCAGTCTTCATACCTTTCAATTTATGACATTTATAAAGAAATAAATGAGCCAATGCTCAGGTTAGCAACTGTCAAATCATAATCTTATTAAAAGAAACTAGCATTGAGAAAAGTATAGTAAATGATGGCAGAAAAAGACTGTCAAATCTGCCCAGTTGTGATGTTTCCACTTTGGATAGATGAGCAGACAAATTTTCATACCCAACCCAACACCAGCCCATATTCCTTTATGCCTTTTCCCTATACATTCAACTCCTTTCTTACCCCTGCCCTCCATACCAATCCAAAGCACGCCCAGTATCTGCTAAAGTGCTAGCCTCAACAACCTTCGCTGGTAAGTCGGGTCATGTATTATCCTCTTTCCCTGTGATTATTAAAAGACCAGCACTAAATCTATCACCCAAGGGCTCCTTCCATATCATATTATCTAACTTTAGAAATGGTTCCCAGACTTCAAAGAAAGCAGTTTTCTTTCCTCTTCTTTCATTCATGACTTATTTCAAAACCAAAATTTCCCGTACTCTCATCACCAGTAACCAAACTGAGGGGAATCTGATTTTATTTTCCAGTGGACAGCAAGAGAAAGTGAATGGCCCTTCATCTATCAGTGATGGCCAATTATTTATTAATTGACTTTATTTATTTAAAATGATTTATTACCTGCATTTCCTTCAATTCGATGTGGGGTTCATCATAAAATGATCATAAAATATATTAGTGAAGGAATGCAGTGAATACATTAAAACATAAGTGCAGGGACAATACAGAGCTGTCAGCACATATATATAGGGAGGACAACTTTCAAACAACATGCTTATTAGTGGTGTGCATTCATTTCCAATGTATTGATAATCCGCAATGTATAGAGCCATATTCGTTGTATTTGTGGGGAAGTGAAACACATCACGATTCCCCACGAATGCAACAAATCTTCACCAAATTATATGGCCATCTAAAGGAGAAAATTAAAAAAAAAAAACCCACCCTCCTGACCCCCCCTGACCTCCTGCACTCGGGCCGTTGGCTGCCAGTATTCAAAATGGCGCCGATAGCCTTTGCCCTCACTATGTCACAGGGGCCAACCAATGGCACTGGTAGCCCCTGTGACATAGTAAGGTCAAAGGCTATTAGCACCATTTTGAATACCGGCAGCCGATGGCCCGAGTTCAGGAGGTTGCTCCTGGACCCCTGCTGGACCAACAGGGACTTTTGGCAAGTCTTGTGGGGGTCAGGAGGGTCCCCCAAGACTTGCCAAAAGTCCCTGGTGGTCCAGCAGGGGTCCGGGAGCGATCTCCTGCACTTGGACTGTTGGCTGCCAGTAATCAAAATGGTGCCGATAGCCTTTGCCCTTACTATATCACAGGGGCTACTGGTGCCATTGGTCAGCCCCTGTCACATGGTAGGAGCACAAGATGGCGCCAGCCATCCATTGCTCCTGCCATGTGACAGGGGCCGACCAATGTCACCGGTAGCCCCTGTGACATAGTAAGGTGAAAGGCTATAGGTGCCATTTTGAATACCGGCAGCCGACGGCGTGAGTGCAGGAGATGGCTCCTGGACCCCCTGCTGGACCACCAAGGAGTTTTGGTAAGTCTTGGGGGAGTCAGGAGGGTGGGGGTTTGTTTAAATTTGCTCCTTTAGATGGCCATATAATTCGGTGAAGATTTGTTGTATTCTTTGGGAATCGTGATATGTTTTGGCAAGTCTTTTGGGGGTCAGGAGGGTCCCCCAAGACTTGACAAAAGTCCCTGGTGGTCCAGCAGGGGTCTGGGAGTGATTACTTGCACTCGGGCCATCAGCTGCCAGTAATCAAAATGGCGCCGATAGCCTTTGCCCTCACTATGTCACAGGGGCCAACCAATGGCACCGGTAGCCCCTGTGACATAGTAAGGTCAAAGGCTATCGGTGTCATTTTGAATACCGGAAGCCAATGGCGTGAGTGCAGGAGATGGCTTCTGGACCCCTTGCGGACCAACCAGGAGTTTTGGTAAGTCTTGGGGGGGTCAGGAAGGTGGGGGGTTGTAGTTAATTCAATTTTAACTAGAAAACGAATAAGAATGAATGCATGAACGAATCGGGGGCCCCCTTGCCAAATGCAACGTATCTTCCCCCCGACGAATATGAATACTGAATGCAACGTATGCCGTCCCTCTGCACATCCCTAATGCATATATGGCCACACAGAGTTTTACCATAGTATTTTATAACTCACGTATACAATATATATATATATATACACTAGGGATGTGAATCGTTTTTCAACGATTAAAATTATCGTCCGATAATGTTTATATCGTCTTAAATCGTTATAGAACACGATACAATAGAAATTCTAACGATTTATCGTTAAAAATCGTTAAATCGTGTTAGTGCGCACTAACTCGAGTTAGTGCGCACTAACTCCCCGTTAGTGCGCACTAACTGAAAATGATACAAATAAACACTTTCCAGGTCACTGAAGGTCAGTTAGGAATGAATATGTGTTCCTATTGGCTGGCTGCCCTCTTATCTATTGATGTTACCAAGGTTACCACTGAGGTGATGGTTGGGGGGATGGGAAATGGAACTGGAAACTAACGAACACCAACAGAAAATGAAACAAAGTGTTCACACTTCCCAGGTCAGTAAAGGTCACTTAGGAATGAATATGTATGTATGTATTCCTATTGGCTGGCTGTGCTCTTATCTATTGATGTTACCAATATGGTTGGGGGGATGTGAAATGGAAACAGTTGGAAGCTTGACAAAAAAAGTAATGTAATGATCAGCACTCACGTGACTAGAACTTGTTTGTTTATTATTTTTGTTAGCAGGCACCTGAAATGCTAGTGCATGTTGAATTTGCCAATCACTGTGCATTTTAGAAAGGTGGTCCTGGCTGGAACTGTACACAGTTCAAATATATGTAATTGATTGTTGGTAAGTGTATTTTTTAAGTAGCCACACTGGCACCAGTATGTTTACTTTTCCTCCTACTTAACTCACTAGCTCAGCTTTGTAAGAAGGGCTTCTCTGCTTGTGTGTTGTTTTTGTTTGGTGTGAGGAGAGCAGAAACATCAGATCTTTATTCAATCTACTACAGTCATCTCTTACAGTGCCCTATCCCTATTAATACCAGGAGTGTTGTGATCTTCCTGCACACAGTGCCCTAACCCTGATACCAGTCTGAGACAGCTCCCTCCCTGCATTACTAGTGAGAGGCTGGCTTCACAGACAGGGGGGAGCTGCCTGACCCTCACTCCTGACTTCCCCCATGTCCCAGCTAGTGAATGGTGTGAGGGGGGGGGGAGGATGGTGAAGTCTGAGACAGCTCCCTCCCTGCATTACTAGTGAGAGGCTGGCTTCACAGACAGGGGGGAGCTGCCTGACCCTCACTCCTGACTTCCCCCATGTCCCAGCTAGTGAATGGTGTGAGGGTGAGGGGGGGGGGAGGATGGTGAAGTCTGAGACAGCTCCCTCCCTGCATTACTAGTGAGAGGCTGGCTTCACAGACAGGGGGGAGCTGCCTGACCCTCACTCCTGACTTCCCCCATGTCCCAGCTAGTGAATGGTGTGTGGGTGAGGGGGGGGGAGGATGGTGAAGTCTGAGACAGCTCCCTCCCTGCATTACTAGTGAGAGGCTGGCTTCACAGACAGGGGGGAGCTGCCTGTCCCTCACTCCTGACTTCCCCCATGTCCCAGCTAGTGAATGGTGTGTGGGTGAGGGGGGGGGGGGGGTGGATGGTGAAGTCTGAGACAGCTCCCTCCCTGCATTACTAGTGAGAGGCTGGCTTCACAGACAGGGGGGAGCTGCCTGACCCTCACTCCTGACTTCCCCCATGTCCCAGCTAGTGAATGGTGTGTGGGTGGGGGGGGGGGGGGAGGATGGTGAAGTCTGAGACAGCTCCCTCCCTGCATTACTAGTGAGAGGCTGGCTTCACAGACAGGGGGGAGCTGCCTGACCCTCACTCCTGACTTCCCCCATGTCCCAGCTAGTGAATGGTGTGTGGGTGGGGGGGGGGGGGGGGGAGGATGGTGAAGTCTGAGACAGCTCCCTCCCTGCATTACTAGTGAGAGGCTGGCTTCACAGACAGGGGGGAGCTGCCTGACCCTCACTCCTGACTTCCCCCATGTCCCAGCTAGTGAATGGTGTGTGGGTGAGGGGGGGGGGAGGATGGTGAAGTCTGAGACAGCTCCCTCCCTGCATTACTAGTGAGAGGCTGGCTTCACAGACAGGGGGGAGCTGCCTGTCCCTCACTCCTGACTTCCCCCATGTCCCAGCTAGTGAATGGTGTGTGGGTGAGGGGGGGGGGGGTGGATGGTGAAGTCTGAGACAGCTCCCTCCCTGCATTACTAGTGAGAGGCTGGCTTCACAGACAGGGGGGAGCTGCCTGACCCTCACTCCTGACTTCCCCCATGTCCCAGCTAGTGAATGGTGTGTGGGTGAGGGAGGGGGGGAGGATGGTGAAGTCTGAGACAGCTCCCTCCCTGCATTACTAGTGAGAGGCTGGCTTCACAGACAGGGGGGAGCTGCCTGTCCCTCACTCCTGACTTCCCCCATGTCCCAGCTAGTGAATGGTGTGTGGGTGAGGGGGGGGGGGGTGGATGGTGAAGTCTGAGACAGCTCCCTCCCTGCATTACTAGTGAGAGGCTGGCTTCACAGACAGGGGGGAGCTGCCTGACCCTCACTCCTGACTTCCCCCATGTCCCAGCTAGTGAATGGTGTGTGGGGTGAGGGGGGGGGGAGGATGGTGAAGTCTGAGACAGCTCCCTCCCTGCATTACTAGTGAGAGGCTGGCTTCACAGACAGGGGGGAGCTGCCTGACCCTCACTCCTGACTTCCCCCATGTCCCAGCTAGTGAATGGTGTGTGGGTGAGGGGGGGGGGGAGGATGGTGAAGTCTGAGACAGCTCCCTCCCTGCATTACTAGTGAGAGGCTGGCTTCACAGACAGGGGGGAGCTGCCTGTCCCTCACTCCTGACTTCCCCCATGTCCCAGCTAGTGAATGGTGTGGGGGGTGAGGGGGGGGGGGAGGATGGTGAAGTCTGAGACAGCTCCCTCCCTGCATTACTAGTGAGAGGCTGGCTTCACAGACAGGGGGGAGCTGCCTGTCCCTCACTCCTGACTTCCCCCATGTCCCAGCTAGTGAATGGTGTGTGGGTGAGGGGGGGGGGTGGATGGTGAAGTCTGAGACAGCTCCCTCCCTGCATTACTAGTGAGAGGCTGGCTTCACAGACAGGGGGGAGCTGCCTGACCCTCACTCCTGACTTCCCCCATGTCCCAGCTAGTGAATGGTGTGTGGGTAAGGGGGGGGGGGGAGGATGGTGAAGTCTGAGACAGCTCCCTCCCTGCATTACTAGTGAGAGGCTGGCTTCACAGACAGGGGGGAGCTGCCTGACCCTCACTCCTCCGGGGTATTGTGATCTTCCTGCACACAGTGCCCTATCCCTGATACCAGGGGTGTTGTGATCTTCCTGCATGCAGTGCCCTATCCCTATTAATACCAGGAGTGTTGTGATCTTCCTGCATGCAGTGCCCTATCCCTGATATCGGGATGTGTGCAAGAAGATCACAACACCCCCGGTATCAGGAATAGGGCACTGTGTGCAGGAAGATCACAACACCCCCAGTATCAGGAATAGGGCACTGTGTGCAGGAAGATCACAACACCCCTGGTATTAGGGATAGGGCACTGTGTGCAGGAAGATCACAACACTCCTGGTATTAATAGGGATAGGGCACTGTGTGCAGGAAGATCACAATACCCCTGGTATCAGGGTTAGGGCACAAGTTCTAGTCACATTGACTGATCACATTACTTGTTTTGTCAAGCTACCAACTGTTTCCATTTCCCATCCCCCATATACTGTCAGTAGGAAACTTGGTAACATGAATAAATAAGAGGGCAGCCAATAGGAATACATATTCATTCCTAAACTGACCTTAACTGACCTGAAAAGTGTCAAATTGTATCATTTTCAGTTAGTGCGCACTAACTCCCAGTTAGTGCGCACTAACTCCCGTTAGTGCGCACTAACTCGAGTTAGTGCGCACTAATCGGAAAAAACGATTTTTAACGATTTTTTTAACTAAAAAATCGTGCCTAAGACGATTTTCTTGCCCTGCCACACGATTTCTATCGTTAAGACGATATGGAAAACGATTCACATCCCTAATATACACACACACACACATATTTTATAAGGTTACGCATGAATACATGCAATGCATTGAAACCATATATATTAGAGATGTGAATCGTGTGATCGATCGTCTTAACGATCGATTTTGGCTGGGGGGGGGAGGGAATCTGATCGTCGCGGTTTTGTTTTTTTTAAAATCGTTTAAATCGTAAATCAGGGGAGGGCGGGAAAACCGGCACACTAAAACAACCCTAAAACCCACCCCGACCCTTTAAAATAAATCCCCCACCCTCCCAAACCCCCCAAAATGTTTTAAATTACCTGGGGTCCAGTGGGGGGGTCCCGGTGTGATCTTCCACTCTCGGGCCATGGCTGCATTAATAGAAATGGCGCCGGCGCTACCTTTGCCCTGTCATATGACCTGTCATATGACAGGGCGCTACCTTTGCCCTGTCATATGGCGCCGGCCATACAGCCGGCGCCATTTTACAATACGGCAATACGACCCGAGTGCAGGAGGTCACTCCCGGACACCCGCTGGACTTTTGGCAAGTCTTGTGGGGGTCAGAAGGCCCCCCCAAGCTGGCCAAAAGTCCCAGCTCTCGGACCCCCGCTGGACCCCCAGGGACTTTTGGCCAGCTTGGGGGGGCCTTCTGACCCCCACAAGACTTGCCAAAAGTCCAGCGGGTGTCCGAGAGCGACCTCCTGCACTCGGGTCGTATTGCCGTATTGTAAAATGGCGCCGGCTGTATGGCCGGCGCCATTTTGCAATACGGCAATATGGCCATACGGCCGGCGCCATTTTGCAATACGGCCCGAGTGCAGGAGGTTGCTCCCGGACCCCCGCTGGACTTTTGGCAAGTCTTGGGGGTGTCAGGAGGCCCCCCCAAGCTGGCCAAAAGTCCCTGGGGGTCCAGCGGGGGTCCGAGAGCTGGGACTTTTGGCCAGCTTGGGGGGGCCTTCTGACCCCCACAAGACTTGCCAAAAGTCCAGCGGGTGTCCGGGAGTGACCTCCTGCACTCGGGTCGTATTGCCGTATTGTAAAATGGCGCCGGCTGTATGGCCGGCGCCATTTTGCAATACGGCAATATGGCCATACGGCCGGCGCCATTTTGCAATACGGCCCGAGTGCAGGAGGTTGCTCCCGGACCCCCGCTGGACTTTTGGCAAGTCTTGGGGGTGTCAGGAGGCCCCCCCAAGCTGGCCAAAAGTCCCTGGGGGTCCAGCGGGGGTCCGAGAGCGATCTCCTGTGCTCGTGACGTCAGGGGACAGGAACCAAAATGGCGCCGGCGCTACTTTTGCCCTGTCATATGACAGGGCAAAGGTTTTCCTGCCCTCCCCCTTCCCCTCCCCCTCCCCTGATTTACGATTTTTGACGATAAATCGGGGGAATTCCTATTGTATTGTGCCTCTAACGATTTTTGACAATTTAAAATATATCGGACGATTTTTTTTGGCCAGCTTGGGGGGGTCAGGAGGCCCCCCCAAGCTGGCCAAAAGTTCCGGTTGGGTCCAACGGGGGTCCCGGAACGGAGGCGCGGAGAAACACGTGACGTCCGCGTCACTCCGACGTGACGCCGACGTCACGTGCTCCTCGCAAAGGAAAACAGCGATGGCTTCCTGACTCCCCGCTGGACCACCAGGGAGTTTTGGTAAGTCTTGGGGGGGTCAGGAGGGTGGGGATTTAAGTGTTTATTTAGGTTCAACGTATTCAACGTAGCTATGTTGAATAAGTTGAAAATGTGATACGTTGCGCATCATCACTTTTTTTAAGTTAAAAAAAAAAAAGTTGCGTTTTACATATGCGTTCAAAATGAATGCACACCCCTAGATTCTGTTAAGGCCAATTCAGGGGGATGGGCTCAAGCCCCGCCTCCACGGGCATCACTTGCCCTTCCAGATCCACCCCATTTCAATTGGGATCTGCACCTATGCTGAGGCTTCATCAGTCAGTGCTTTATACAATTTGCACAGCTGCCTGCATTGTTTCCAAGTGAGACCACCAAGATTACCTTCATCCTCTCACACCTTGAAGGGAAGGCCCTGGCTTGGGCTTCCCCACTTTGGGAGCGTTGTGATGATATCCACCATCATCTCTCCCACTTCATGACCGTTTTTAACTGGACCTTCAAGGATCGTGGCCGTCAGGCGGTTGCAGGTCATCAGTTTCTCCACCTCCATCAAGGCTCACATTCGCTCACCAAATTCACAGTGGAATTCAGAACACTAGTCACAGAATTGGGGTGGCAAGAGGACTGCCTACAGGCAATCTAACTGGATGGCTTGTCTCCTGCTCTCAAGGACGAGCTGGCTGCTTGTGAGATTCCCACATCTCTGGATGACCTGATTTCCCTGGTTGGCAAGATTGATCATCGCCTATTTCAGCGACACCAGGAGGTGAAGGTCTCCCGGCCACCTGCCTCACACCCAGCTCATGCTACGAGTCCCCAGTTGAAGGCCTTACCAGAACCTCCTCTTTCACCAGAGGAGCTGATGCAGATCAATCGCGGGCAGAAGGATGGCAGTTTATGTCCTTGCATCGACTACCATGGGCTAAACGGCGTGACTCGCAAGGATCGTTACGTCTGCCCCTCATTAGCGAACTCTTTGATCACCTCCAAGGAGCTCAGATCTTTACAAAATTAGATCTCCGAGAAGCATCAATCTGGTACGGATCCAACCGGAGGATATCTGGAAGACCGCTTTCAATACTAGGGACGGCCACTATGAGTACGTAGTTATGCCTTTCTGACTTTGTAACAGTCCTCCAACGCCTCAGAGATAATCGTCTCTATGCAAAATTAGAGAAGTGTATCTTCGAACAGACTCATCTTCCATTTCTGGGCTACATGGACCCTGAGAAACTCCAAGGCATTTGAGACTGGCCTCAGCCAGTAGACCTCCGTGCCTTACAAAGATTCCTTGGATTTACAAATTACTACAGGAACTTCATCGCTAACTACTCCACGCTAGCCGCTCCACTCACAGCCATGACTAGGAAAGGTAGTAACCTTCAAGTTTGAAGTCCCAAGGCTCAAGCTGCTTTCCACGCCTTGAAAGAGATCTTCTGCACCAGACCCTGTCTACTTCACCTGAATCCTAACCGCCCCTTCTTCATCGAAGTTGATGCCTCCGCCATTGGAGCAGGGGCGGTCCTGAGCCAATATTCCTCCAAGGGGGTCTTGGTACCCTGTTCCTTCTACTCACACAAATTTTCCGCCGCAGAGAAAAATTACACGATTGGGGACGGTGAACTCTTAGCTGTAAAACTGGCCCTTCAAGAATGGTGCCCCTGGTTAGAAGGAGCACAGCATAAATTCACGATCTTTACAGATCATAAGAACCTCGAACACTTAAAGGAGGCCCAGCTGTTGAACTCCAGACAGGCCCGCTGGGCACTGTTCTTTGAACATTTTAACTTTGAACTCCGCTACCATCCAGCAGCAAAGAACACCCGAGCGGATGCTCTCGCCCACTCTCTCGAGCCAGAAGATACGCCTGAAACTCCTAGGCACATCATCGACCTAGCTTGCATAACCCTCGCAGTTACCAACACAGTACCAGCTGGGAAGACGGTGGTCCCATGCCGTCTCCGGGAGCATGTCCTCCGCTGGGACCATGACTCAAAATTGGCAGGCTATCTTGGCCAGGTTCGGACCCTTGAGATGTTACGAAGACATTACTGGTGGCCCAGCACGGTTAAGGACTCTCGAGTTATGTAGACTCCTGCCCCATCTGTGCACAGCGGAAGCCTCCAACAGGCCGACCTTGGGGACTCTTCCAACCTCTTCCAGCTCCCACTGAAACCTGGTCAAGCATCTCTACTGACTTCATCGTCGACCTGCCCTCGTCAAAGGGCAACACAGTCATTTGGGTTATTATCGACTGCTTTTCGAAAATGAGCCACTTTGTTCCACTTCAGAGTCTCCCCTAGGCTCCTGAATTGGCAAGACTCTTCCTAAACAATGTCTTCTGCTTACATGGACTACCAGAACGATTGTTTCCGATTGCGGACCGCAATTCGCTGCCAAATACTGGAAATCCTTGTGTAGAAAGTTTGATATTAACCTGAATCTGACGTCAGCCTATCACCCACAAGCAAATGGCCAAGCCAAGAGGACAAACTGCTCACTGAAGATATTCCTGAGATCCTACATCAATGATCAACAGGATAACTGGGCCGACCTCTTGTCTTGGGCAGAGTTATCCCACAATACTCACGTCGCCTCTGCTACTGACGTCTCACCCTTCTCAGTGGTCTTTGGCTGCCAGCCACACCTGCCCCTTCCAATGCCACTTTCAGTACCCTCAACCGTGGCTCAGTCCACAGACAATATGTTGCTTATGGAACCAAGTCAAGGAGAGGCTAACTCATGCAGCCAAAAGTGCCAAACGATTCACGGACACTCATTGTTCTGACCTGGCCAGAAGGTTTGGCTTAGCACCAAGCACATGAAACTCCATCTTCCATCCCAACATTTGGCCCCCAAATACATCGGGCCATTCCTGATCCTCAGATGTATAGGGGAAGTAACTTATCAGCTACAGCTACCTCGCAACATTTGCATCCACAACACATTTCATGTGTCCCTCCTTAAGCCTCTAGTACTGTCGTAACCCACAAGACTTCCACCTGCTCTACCGCAAGTCTCCGCAGAACCTGATGCCACCCTCCAGGTAAGAGAGCTCCTTGACGTCTGTCGGCGTTGAGACCATTGGGAATAACTTCTTGCTTGGGAGGGATTTGGGGCCAAAGAGAACTCTTGGGAACCTTCACATAACATCCTTGATAAAAATGTGTTGCCAGCTCGACTCGGCCTTGGTGTCCCACAGTGGCGACTGGCAGGCCTTCTTCTGCTCAACAGGCTTCCTGGTGGGGATCTGAGTCCTCCATGGCATTGGTCCCGCCCCTAGGCATGCGCACGCAGAGCGCCCAGTCTCTTAAAGGGCGGGTCCAAGCACCGCGGCATGCCCTTATTGATAGGAGTACATAAGGAAGTGGTTAGACACCACTTTCTTGCTTTGGCAATCGGGTCGTACACTCTAGTTTGCCTTCCAGCGTTTCTTGTTCCAGTGTCTCTTGTTCCAGTGTCTCCTGTTCCAACATCTCCTGTGTCTCCTGTTCCAGTGTCTCCTGTATCTCCTGTTCCAGCTTCTCCTGTTCCTTTGTCTCTCCATCCTTGGTAGTACCCTTCGGACTGATCTCACAGTACTGACCTCTGCCTGTTCTATGACTATTCCTGATTGCTGCCTGGACCTGACCTCTGCCTTTTCTCTGACCACTCCTGATCACTGCCTGGAACTTGATCTCTGCCTGACCTGACTACTTCTGGATTGACTAAAGGTACTGACCCCTGCTTTGGATGACCATTCTAGACTGATACTCTGGCCTTGATCCTCTCTATCAACTGGGACTCTCTGTTCTGGCCTCCTGTAACCTTTGGTCATTCTCCTTTGAACATCGATCACTCACCCTAGTTCGTGGTGGGCACTCCCCTGTGCTTCCTCTCTAGGAGACCCTGCGAGGCCCACCTAAGACCAGGCGGCCTGGGTAACCAAGGGCTCAACCTTAGGGAACCCTGGGTTGCTATTGGTGAAGCTCCAGCTAGCCTCTGTCTCCTCCTGTGCTCCAACTCCTGGTGGCAGGTGCTCTCCGGGTTTGGAAATGAAACAAATTGAAAAAAAATTCATTAAATGAACCAAAAAATGAAAAGAATTATTATTACAAGAAAAAAGCAAGCCAAATAAAAAGTATTAGGCATGCACATTGGCTATTTTTTGGTTTTAACAGTTGAATTATGAGGGGCCTATTTTGGTGTATGATCTTCTTAGGCCTTACATTCCAAGCCAATTGAGATCCACACAGAATATAATCTTTGATTTACCAATTAATAGGGAGGTTAAATATGTAGACACTTGGATGAAGGCCTTCCTTATGCTGCTCTTGTTATCTAGAATTTTTTTTCCTAAGCAATTATGGACCAATATGGATTATTTGTGAATTACAAAGCATTGTAAAGCTTGGTATTTTATATTTGTTTTTAAAGATTGATCTTTTTATGTGTTTTTGAGAATCTGCTTTGATTAATGTTACTATTTTTATTTCTGTTACTGCTGTTATGTTTTTAAATGTATTAGTTTGTGTTTATATTTTGCTGTAAGTCATTTAGATCTTTTGATAAGCATTTCACAAATTTTAGAATAATTAAATGAATATATCTGCCATTACTCCTTTAAATTTTCAGCCTAGGACCTGGCAAGTGAGCAATCTGGGATGCAGCTGAACCCTATGTTTAATATTAGGCTGCATCCCTTTTCTTCCAGGTTCAGAGATGGATATCTTTGCTGCAGCACAGGGGGATGGGGGAGAGAGAAAAATCTTTCTGTGGCTCCAAGCCTGGGAGTAGAGATAGCTCTGTCACTGATCTCGCTCTGTCCCCAATGGCCAGGCATTTCTAACCTCGTATTTTTGCTGCTGTCTCCTATAATCTCCCATGTAGCTCAGTTTACAAATTACCTGTTTGAACCACACAGGAGGGAGAGAAGCTGTTGGCAGAAAGATGAGGTTAGAAGCACTTGGCCTCTGGCTCTGAATCCTGTTGCAGGGCGATAGAGTGATAATGGCGGGGGCGGGGGTTATTTGCCTATCAGCAGCTACAATTGCTGTTCTTCAGCCCCGCAGGGAGGGGAGAGGCAGCAGTAACTCTTCAACACAAATGGAGGGGGCCTCTTCTTTGATCCAGCCACAAGGGGAGTGGACACTGGTGCCTGCTATTGTAGCTCCGACCATGATGCCCTGCGGAGAGTGACATCGGATGCTCTTCCAGAACCTGTTTTTATTATTATTTATTTTCTTCCGTGAGTCTACTTTTTAGTTTATTTTTATTTTAAATATTTCTGCTTTATACATTGCATTAGATCAAGCTCACTCAAGATCTGCATAGCATCTGTGGCTAAGCTGAAGCAGCAAGGAAAAATGAAGTAAAACTCTGAACAAAAAGTGAGGGATCCTAAAGATTTTGTTTAATTGCCAACTGAATTGTCCACTCATTTCTTGCTAGTACAGCTGCTTTAATCCAAGGCTGCTTGAGAAAAGTTATTCCAATAATTAGCCCTTCCCACAACCCATTTAATAATTACAGCAACGGGATAATGAGGTTTTCTGATTGTTTGTAGTTAATTTGTGAAAGGATACCTTTGGTGGAAATCCATAATCCATAAAATTATTTCCTGGTCTTAATTACATTTGTTTGTGGATATAACATATAGCTGAAGGGACCATGTGGAAATGTGGCCAGTCTGCTGGGGAAATGTTTCCATATGTAGCTTGGCAGGAGTGCATTCTTCTGGTTAATAGAAACAACTCCTTTAATCTAAGGGATATAGTCAATAAATGATAAGGATTTCAGCAGTAAGACAAGAAACCTCCTCAAGATAGCTCCAAAAGTTCATTAAGGCAAAGGGCAGAAAATAGAATGAAAACACTGTGGAGAGTTCACCACTAATCACTCCCATCCTCTTTTGAGTTGTGGTATTTTAGTACAATCATTCGGTGAAAGCATTTCCTGAAAGGGCAGCCTAAATATTTAATACAGCATAGGTTACATTATAGTCTTCTTTTTAACTTTGGTAAAGATATGAGTATTAATCTTGTTTAAAAGTTATGTTATAGTAGTGTGTGAATCATAATACAAAGTACTGGATTAGTGACATGTTCTCTTAATCTTTATTGGTACTAGATCAGAGGGAAACAATCCTTGCCTTCTAGATGTTTTCTGTCTGCAAAGCTAATAAGTTGATATAGTAAACTATTGTTCCATATTTAGGGTTTTTGTGGACCCTGTTTGATTTTGGAATTCTAATATATTTGGTAGAGCTGCCTTTGTTTTACAAGTAATAGCATGTTGAGTTCAGTATCTCTTATGATGCAAGAGTTATTCCATGAAGGTAAGGAGGGAGGACCACAAGACAAGTACATTGAGGTGATCAGATTTGTCAACAAAAATATGAGCATGGTCACACCCTTACTTAAAAAGAAATGCTTACTGATTTATTATTAAGCATCAACAACATATATATTGCAAGCATTATATAGTATGTTGTTTTTTAATTTAAAAAAAGTGACAGGTAAGCTCCAAACACCCCTTAGTAGAAAGCCACAACTGTGATTTCACAGAGTGCGGTGAGCATTATATAAGAATTATAGGCTGGTGGCAAGCAATTGAGCATTGACTCCCTTTAACCTAGTAGTTTCTCCCTGATTTGTTCAAGTTCCAGCTCAATCAGAATTGGCCTGTACTGGCCTATAGAGTTATCAGTGTTTATTCACAACAACATGCAGTTTGTTCTATCATTTAACATCTCTCTTAGCTATTCCAGTGATAACTACTTCTAGAACCTGGAATAAAGACTTCATTTTTTAGATATATTGGTGACAGAAGGAAGTGCAAAAGTTGAACTGTGAGACTTAGAGGCGATGGGGAGGAAGATGATGAGGAAAAAGCAAAATTGTTTAACAAATATATCTGTTCGGTCATCACTATGGAAGGGACAGGAGCAGGACCAGAAATAAGATTGGAAGTAAAGTAAATGTCAATCGATTTTCAGAAAAGTGTGTTTGTAAGTAGCAGGAAATAACTAAAATTAAAGTAGATAAGGTGATGGGGCTGGATGGAATACATCCAAGGACACTTAAAGAAGTTCTGGCAGCTCCTCTGACTGACATTTTCATTGTTTCTTTAGAGCAGGGCTTCCCAAACCTGTCCTGGGGACCCCACAGCCAGTCGGGTTTTCAGGATATCCACAACGAATATGCATGAGATACATTTGCATACCATGGAGACTCAGTATATGCAAATGTATCTCATGCATATTCATTCATTGTGGATATCCTGAAAACCCGACTGGCTGTGGGGTCCCCAGGACAGGTTTGGGAAATCCTGCTTTAGAGTCTGGAATAGGTTTTGAGGACTGGAGACAAAAGGATATAGTTCTTATTCACAAAAGTGGAAGTAAGGAGGAGGCTGGGAACTCCAAGCAAGAAACTTAATAGGGGTTGGAAGAAGAAAAATGTTTTCATGTTTCATTTCATTTTGGGGGTTTGGTTTTCCACAAATTATGTTTTATCTAATGTTTATATAATTTTGTTAAAAAACAGACTAAATAATAAAAAACAAAAAAATAACAAAAATAGAAATGGGGACTCCCAAGGCCTCTAATTCCCCCCACCCATTGTTCCATCTGAAAAAATGCTGGTGCCAGGATCCTTCCTGGCCGCAACTTATCCAGACTGGGGGGGGGATCTGAAGCCTAGACCTAGACCCAGGACAAAGCCTGGAACTGATGTCTAGGCCCAGACCAAAGCCTTGACCTTGCATAGGCCTAGGCCTCATTAGGTTTCTGGGTCATCATCCTAGACCCTAAGCAAGGCTAGCCTGATACCAGGGTTCAGTCTGAAAATCTGGTCCCAATTCCAGGGCCTTAGCCCAGACCTAAGCCCAATGCCTGACCTAGAAGCTGCATCCTGACACCGGGACCTTGGCTTGGTCCTAGGGCTGATGCTGGGTCCAAAAGCCTGGGCCTTGTCCTAGGCCAAAGCTGCTCCAGAGAATGGGTTTCGATGCTGGTGCCTTAGTCCAGACCCAGGCCCTGTGTCCAGGCCTCGGAGGTCTTCTTTCTTCTTTCTTCAACAAAATTACACCATTCACTTGGGAGGTTTGCTTCCTCCCCAGCGGAGATCGGCATTTTGATGTAGGTCAGCACAAGGGCAAGGAACATGAACATTTTG
Organism: Rhinatrema bivittatum; assembly: GCF_901001135.1. NCBI lineage: Eukaryota > Metazoa > Chordata > Amphibia > Gymnophiona > Rhinatrematidae > Rhinatrema > Rhinatrema bivittatum. Next base: position 211,027,091 of record NC_042621.1, read on the forward strand.
AGGCCAGGGCAGGTGGCTAGCAGAGAAGTTGAGATTCAGACCATGGTCAAGGCAGGTGGTGACCAAGCAGGAACTGAGCACTAAGTGAAGGTCAGAGCAAGTGGCAATCAGGTGAGGTCAAAGTCCATTCCAAGTCAGCACTAAGAAGATAGTCTGAAGAGGCTGACAGGAAGAGGGAACAGAAAGTACAGGAAGGTAAGGTGAGGCTGGGGTGAAGGAACTGGAGACAAGCAGGAACCAGAGATAAAGGTTGGAAATGGAGAAAAGGCAATAGGCACTGCAGGCAAGAGTATAGAAGGAAACCTGTTGCTGAGGCTCTGGCTGGATCAGACTTCTTTAAATACTAAGACAGGATGTGATGTTATCAGCCAGCACCCCCTGGAAGTCCTGGTAGCAGGGCCTGATGGCAGAAAGTTCAAGCCTGGAAAAAGAGTGCTGTATGATGCAGGTCACTATGCCAGACATGCTGTGAGGTAAGGGCATTATACAAGCCATATCTAAAAGAGCTGGCAAGAGAGACCCTCAGTCAACACCAGCAAAGGAGACCCCAGCACAAAATTATGTGTCATGCTATCTCGCAGAGCCCATTGAGAACAGGGTCAAGGATCCACTGGCACATTGGGCATACAGGTATACAGTCTGGCTAGACCAAGCCAAGGTGACTTAGTGCTAATTTTCCTACCCACTAACCAATATGCCCAGTGAGAGTGTCTTCTCAATAGTAGGGTGCATCGTGAGCCCTCGTCACTCAATGCTGCTCCCACAGTTGTTGGGAAAAGATGGTCATTTTGAAAATCAATATGTCTTTGCTTGGGTTTCCATAATTTCCATGTGAGTGGCAGGATGACTGAAAGCACCTTCAAGGTCTTGCTGCTACTCTACCTACCTGTCATGTCCCTGATATACCACTTTAACAGTCTTGCTGCTACCATTCTGCCTATCTGCTATTCCCCAGATACACTACTTTTGGATTTTGCTACCACTCTGCCTAACTACCATGCCTCAGATGTACCACCTTAGGGAACTTACTGCTACTCTGCTTACCTGCCTTGCCCCTGATATAGCACTTTGTGGGTCAGGCTGTTAATATGTTTACCTGCCATAACCTTGATGTATTAGTGTGTGAGTTTTGATGTCTGTTATTTGCTATTTGGATCACAGCCCAGTTCTCCCACGCTGTTTGTTTATAAAACTGGGTTGTTTTGTCCCGTCCCCCCCAAAAAAAAAATGAAAAAAGAAAAATTACATCCATTTCTTTTATGATTCTTAATTTTCTTCTACCCCACTACAATCTCAGTCTAATTTCCACACCCTGTTTGTTTATAGGTTTTACTGGGGTATTTTGTCCCCAGAAAAAAATGTGAAAAAAGAAAAAAATACCCCTTACTTCCTTTTTGGTTTTCTGTCTTGCTATGGAGGTATGTCTAAGCCTTTGTACTGCTTGTAATTGATTGCATGTCACATCCTTGGGGGTTAAAACACATTTGTGTTGTGTATGATTCACTTCACCCCATACCTTGGGGGATTAGACACAATGTTTGCTGTTTGTGATGGACAGCACTCTACATCTTCATGGTGTAGATACCTTTGTGCCATTTATGATAGAACACATTCCTCGCTTTGGTGGTTTAGTTACTTTTTTTGCTGTTTGTGATTCCTTGAATGTTTTGCAGGTCAGTGCTTGTTGGCGTTATTAACTCTACAACCACTACAGTTATATTAAGTAACAGATAAAATCATAACTGATTAAAAGTACCATTCACATTTTTACTATATTGGTCATTTATGTAACACATGCATGGCTTGAACTTTACAGTTTGAAAAAAGGATATGCTAGTCTACTGGTAGAATCAATCATATCTCTCCTGCTGAGACAAACATCCCCCACTCCATGTGTCTTCTAGCTGCTGTCAAAATCCCCTTCCCTTATGGCACTTGAAACTCTTGGTCTAGGCCTGGCCATCTGATGCTAGCAAACCTGACACACTGCGCTGTGGGCCCTTCATGCAACTCCAAGTACTGCTCAATGTTTACAGTTTAACAGAAGCATATACTATTAGTAAGATCAACAGTATTCCTCCTATTGAGATAAGCATCTCCCACTCTGGCTGGCTTTGAACATCTTTCCACACCCCTTCACTTGCCAACTATTGGTCTTGCCCTGGCCAACTGTTACTTTGCATACCTGCTGCACCAGTCTTCATACTTTTGATAGCATTTTACCTCCACCTTTGCCCTTGAGGTACACCTTAGGGGTTTTTCAGCTACACTTCTTGCCATGTTACTCTGCTCCTACCATTTAAGTTAATAATCACCAGTGCCACTGTTCCTGCCACCATGCCAAACCAGTCTTAGTAGTACTAGGGTGCTTGCTCTGCTGCTCCAGCTGTTTATTGGGGGTTTTTTTGTACTTTTCAAATCCCCTTCACCTATTGTACATCTGACTCTTGGTCTTGCCCTGGCCATCTAATTATTTTCATGGGCCTCACCCACCCAGTCATATTTAATGGTTTCATGACCTCTTGGACATTTTCTTCAAACTCTTTTTCCTTATGTTTTATGATTATTGGTCTCATTTGGTATTCAGCTTTCAATAAATTATACTACAGCAAAAAGCAAGGGTTGCAGATGTGCAGGACCCAGAACCAGGACCATGTTCCTTCATGATTATTGCTTCTTAAGTAATGGATGCAGTATTTGCAAAAACTGATTCAAAAGAAGAATCATGTTCTAGATTCTCTAACTCATAGGATATTAAACAGTTAGTGGAAAAAAGCATTAGATGCCTCTAGTTAGTAGCATCTTAGCCTTAAGTGATACCCAACTTCAATCCTAAACAGCCTTCTCCATTGTAAATCACATAAGGCCTCCTTCAGGTATTTCCTATATCTTCTCCATACCTAGAGTTTGGTACCAATTTGGTGATATTTTTGCCCCTCATTTGGAGCCTCAAAGAGTTCTTACCATTATGGGTGGCTGCTTTGCATCTCTCATAATGCTTTGGGGTCTTCATGCCACTATTTCAAATGCTTTTACATTCTGTCACTGGCTTGTGGGGGGGGGGGGGGGGGGGGGGGGGTTCTGCCTCTTTTGGTGATTTGTTCCTCCTTCATTGTGCCTTGAATTATTTATGCCATACTTGGTGCTACTTCATGCCTCTTGTATAGTCCTGGGATATCCATGCCATTGATTTTGGTGCCCTTTTCCTTATTTTCTCAACCTTGAGGTTTTCTGTCCAATCTTGCTCCTACTTGCCTCCTCTGTGCCTTAGAGGACTCCTGTCACTGCTGGTACTGATTTGCTGGTACTGGTTTGCCACATTATGGGTTCTTTGGGTTCTTTGTGCCTCTTTTCATTTCATTGGCATGCCTCCGCCTTTCTCATAATGTCTATGTATCAATTTCATTAGAAATGATTAGAAACTCCCAATTTGGAAGCCCAAAATAGGCTGCCTTGTTTTCCCCTTTGTCTACAATAGGAAATGAATGACCAAATAAAATGAACAAACATTTTTTTTTCCATTGAAAACTAATGAAACAAATGGAGATGTCCTATGAAATGAATGAATAAACCAAAACAAAAATGTTCACTCTACACTTCCTTAAAATGTATGTATACAACATAATAAAAAGTAAAACAACAAATGCACAATTCTATATCAGGCACCAGTTGTCCCCCAAATCTTCATCATAAGAATGATCCAGTTTCCCTATTGCAGGACATACTGCTAAATTCAAAATGGTGCCACTAACACTCTGACTTGAACCCCAAACCACATGGGTGGAAGAGAGGTTCTCCACGCTAACCAGCCTTTTCATTTTGGCTGGTGGAAAAAAAAAAAGCTATCAAATGCAACAATTTTCTCAAAAGTGGACAAATCCAAAAGCTCAGTCTTCCTCTTGCATTCAAAAAACTTTCAAAAACCATAGTGAGGCCTCTGTGATTAGTGAGAATCCCAGGCATAGGACATACATTCAGGTTATGTCATTGTATTATGTAAAATTTATGTATACATAAGTTGGAGCAACCACATGCATTGTGTTGATGTAATTGTTTATTGAAGTATAGGATGAACATTGTGAAACGTCATCTGTATAGATTTTTAAACAAACATGCACTGAGACATATGTGTCTAGGTTAGTTTAGCTGCTCATTTATTTTAATGTTTGTAATTTACAAATAAAATATTATGTTTTAATGTGAACACTAACATTAGTGCTTGTGTCCTTTATGGGTTTTTTCTGATATAATTTTATGGAGCTCTAATATATATATATATATATATATACTTTGCCCAATCTCTGTTTATATATATATATTTTATATATCCAAAGAGTACATGTATACTTGCAGTATCATGCTTAGATTTTAACAGAGAAAAAAAGGTTGTTTTAGGAGCATTCCGGGTGTGGGATTCTGATGTCTGTGCACAAATTGCTATTCTGTAGGGATTTCATTCGCTTCCAGTGAATGACAAAAATACAATGAATGAGGTCATTTTTGGTTCATTCTGAATGGAACAAACTGAAAATAGTCTCCTACATAAAATTTCCGTGATTGCCATATAGCAAAATGGCACTGGCCATACTTGAGGAAGTTGCCAAATTGATGTCACTTTGGTGTCATCCTTCGGCAGACAGCACCATTTTTAAAGTATGACATAACCAGGTGAGACAGAAATGGCTTTGCTCTTGTCCTTTTTGGATGATCTGGCAAACAGTAAGTGGGAATTGGGGTAGGAGCTCCCCAGCCACAGAGATTTTAAAGGGAGGGTGATGTTGAGAAAGCTGACCCTGGACCAACTCCAGGAAGACCTGAGTGCCAGAATAGCTTGGGCAGGCCTTTGTGCTGGGCAGGCTCTGGAACTGGGTAGGCCGCAGTGTTGAGACAGCTCTGGGCATGTACTGGGTAAACTTTGGTGCCAGGCCAGCTGAGGGCAGGACCTGAAACTGGATAGGCCTTGACATCAGGCAGGTGCAAAAAGTACACACATTTAATCCATTGATATTCATGGTTTCAATGTATATTGTGGGATAGAATTAGGCATATTTTCTAAAATGTGCACATATTATATGAACATATAAAATAGGGGTGAGAATTTGCAATGAAATAGGAAATAAAAATGTTTCTTTTTTCATTGCAATTCAGAAATAAAAAAAAAATGCTAGAAAAAAAAAACATGACATTTTGTGTGGTTTGTCTTTTTGTTTTGGGGAAATCAAAAAATGCACCTTAAAAAAACCCCACAAACCCATCCCTTCCCATTTAATTAAATAAGGAAACCCACCAGCTGTGCCCCCTCCCGATCCCCTGAGGACTCAACCAAAATCCATGGTAGTCTAGCAGGGGCCCCATGGAGCAACCTCTCACTCCTGGGCTGGCAGCTGCTATTTGTCAAAATGACACTGCAGCCCTTTGCCCCTACCATGTGACAGGGACTACTTGTGCCAATGGACAGCCCCTGTCATATGGTAGGGCAAAGGGCTGGCCGATGACATTTTAAAAATATGGCAGCTGTTGGCCTGGGAGCAGGAGGTTGCTCCATGGGGCCCCTGCATATATATGCGACTGTGTGTGGTTGTTTGAAAGTTATCCTCCCTGGGCTGAATTTTCAAAAGGATTTATGTTCAGAAAAGTAGCCTATATATGGGCAACTTTCTAAAGCACTTTTGTGTGCATAAAATCATTTGAATTCAGTTCTATGGAGCAAAATTTCAAAGGAGTTGCACATGCAAAATTAACAATTTTCAAAAGTCATTTTATGCATGTAAATCCTTTAGAAAATTCAGCCCATAGATTGTGAGCCCTCTGGGTCAGGAAAGTATCTACTGTACTTGAAATGTAATTCACCTTGATCTTGGCTTTGTAAAGGGGAGTAATTAAAACCAAAATCCTATGGGGCAGATTTTCAAAGCCTTACGCACGTAGGGGGGGTTATGCGTGCTGGGCCTATTTTCAAAAGGCCTGGCGGTGAGCATAAAGCCCCGGGATGCGCATATGTCCCGGGGTTTTTCTGAATGGGCGGGCAGGGGGCAGGACAAGGGTGTGGTTGGGCGGTCCAGGAGGCGTGGCCAAGGACTCCGGCACAGCGGCTGGGGGATCACGCACTGGCACAGCACTTGGCAGGTGCGTGCTTGCTACGCCTGCCTCTGGCAGGCGTAACTTCCAAAACAAAGGTACGGGTTGTTATAAAATCGGGCGTATGCCAGGTAGCGTGAACAAATGTACCCCACGCGTGTACCTTTTAAAATCTGCCCCTATGAATGTTATAAGAGCTGCAAAAAGCAGTCAACAAATAAACCAGTTTGTTCAATTAGTACTTATTTTCTCAACCACATTTTTTTTTTACAGGGAATATTTGAAGAAACATCTAGTATCTTCATTCATGTTACTTTGATTTCATATTTGAAATGTAAAATTTCATAGCAATTCACTGTGTTAGATCCAAGCAGCAAATGAAATCCTTATGACCATGCTGTGATCTCATTCACAAAGTTATCTGGTGACAACTTATGAATAAAGTAAAACGTCCCATGTAGGATACATTTCTATCTTTTGTTCATTTTTCACAAGGTTAATCCTTGTTTCAGTTCCCTGATACCTTGTAATTTAATAGCTTTGTTTGAATTTTCTTCACTTGAAAGATTGTTGCTGTTTGTAATATTGTTACATTTTCAAGTGACTGGTTTTCCTCATGGACTGCACAATTTTGGTTTTGTGTGACACCTGTGTTTTTGTTTACATTGCGAAGCACTAGGGTTTCCTTTATTCTGTCACAGGAGGCAAAGATCTTGAGGCAGGGCCAAAGGGGAAGATGTGACTTGATGGTCTTTTTCTTTTCGTACCCTCTGTTATATCATAATAAGTGGAAATTGTGAATAATTGTGCAGTTGAAATATGTACTGGAAGAATTATCAGCAGTTTCCTTAACCAGGCTTCTGTTTAAAGTGACTGCTTGCTTTATTAATATAAAGCATATTGTTTTGATTGCACACGTATACGTCTATGGCTGGCAAAGTGGTAGGAAACTTAGATAGCTTAGTGTCACTTGGTGTAAAGAAGGGTGAGCATGTAAAACAAACGATATTCATAAATTATAAATTCATGCTCGCCTACAGGCTAAATTTCTAATTTATTAAGAAATATTTTATATATGGAATAATAATTCATTAAAAATAAACCAACATTCTTCATATTGTACAGCCAAAGAACCCAATATGTTAGTTTTATTTTATGTTATTTTGCACTTACATACAACCTTCCTTGATTGAAAGTTCAACCCAAAGCAACTTACAACAAACATAATACATTTTCTTGATTGAATGAACAATATGAAACAATGTTGCTTTTCAAGTGAAAGGTAATCATAAGTCCTCTCAGTGATTGTAAACTCAAAATATAAAATTACACCAAAACCTCAGTTTGTAAAAAACCTGTTAGGTCTCTTTTTTTTTTATATGTAAGCTAGCTGTCAAAACGTAGTGGGTAAGGATGGCTATTGTGCCTGCTAAACAAACCCAATCATACAACCAATAACTACGTTTCACAGTAGTTTACGATGACTGTTAATTTCAGTAAATTGCACAACCACATATAAGGATAGATTTTAAAAGAATGCGTGCGCACGTCCATGTGCGCGAGCTACCCGGTGCACACACATGGACACATGATTTTATAACATGTGTGCTGATGGAGAACTTGAGGAAATTTACTTGTGGAGATACAGTGTGTAAGTTTGAAAAAGATACTTATGTGATCTCAAAGGCTTACATGCATCATCTTTGGATAATTCTTATATTGGTCCAATAAAGGGTATCAAAACTTGCAAAGAAAACAGCTCTTTATTTTAAATTGGTAACTTTTAAATAGCCATGTGGGCAAACATGTATGCGCATATGCCGGCTCGCATCCAGAGATGTGGCCTTTTTATAACATACGTGCATATATGCGCATGTTATGAAATAGGCTGACTGTGCCTACATGTGCACCAAATTTGATATGGATGTGTGCGTGTGGATGTGCATGCAAATGGCGCCTCTACTGCGTAAGTGAGGGGAATTTTTTAAGGCATGCACGCCAACGCCATACCGTGTTTTCCCAGTTTGTTCCCAGTTCTCCCAGTTGAGGGATAGCACTTCCAATACCCCCTACTTTATTAGCCTCCCTTTCCCCCTGTTAGCCTCAACCCTTAAAACCTCACTGACTAGCCCCAATTTTTTTCATTTTTGTACTTCCATGTCATCCATAGCTGTAGTAAAGTTAAGCAGCAGGGGACCCTGGTGCACGCCTGTGTGGGTGTTGTGACCTTACCGCTGGTTAGGGTGGGCTATGCCAGGGCCTGGGTGGGTGGTTGTCGATCCGGCTCATCGGCGCATCATCCAGAGTCTTTGCCGGCGCTGTGTTCTACGACGACCCGTGGGTTTCGACATCCTTGACGTCGGGGAGTGTGCACGCATGCGCGGCGCGCGCACGTTTCCTCAAAGACACTTGTTATTGTTTCTTTTTAATTTGTGGATCCAGCGCGTGTATCTTCTTTTAAAAGGGTTTATGGAATGGGGACTCGCGCTGCTGGAACCTTGGAGGTATGTCAGCTGTTTATGTGTTGTTGTGGATGGCTCGTGTAGCTTAGAATGTTCATGTAACGTTAGATATTTATATATTCTGCAGGGAAGCGTTTTTGGTTGTCTTGGCAACTGTTTTCAACCGTGAACGCTTCACTGCAGCTTGGTCTCTGCCTTAACTTTGCTTTGTTTGGATTTTACCTGTTTTTTCCATGTATTTACTTAATTAAAGTTCATGTGTTTATGTTCCTGAACTATGTTATTTTTTGAATAAATATTTAATTGAGAATCAACTACGTGATCAATTCATCTCATCCTAAAGGTCAGTTTCTAAAGACCGTTGTTCTCTATCCACCTTCTGACTTATCTATCATAAGTTAAACTAAGAGTTTACACACTGAGAGCCAACAGCGGGTAAGTATTTAAGTGCACATCTCTTGGCCTTTCCCCAACATGCCCATTCCCTGCCCAGATCACACCCACACCCCTCCCCTTTCTCTGAGCTTTTAATTTGTGCACATACTGGGAGATCCACACATACACAGGCACCTTTTAAAATCCGAGTGGTGCATGCCAACCCCATTTGTGTGCATATCTTCCAGCTTTGGTGCTCTTAGGGCTTTTAAAATTCACCTTTAGATAGTATATGTTACTTCTTAATGTCATCTAGAGACAACAGATGTTTACATCAATCTCTGATTATATTAAGAATAACTAAATTCAGAAACACAGTATTTGGTTGAAAGGAATAAAATTTAAATTGACGTATAGCCTAGAAAAAGAGAAAACTAATGTATAAAAAAAAGTTATAAAGTTTAATGATAATTTGATTGTTAATTGAAAAAATGCTCTACTCTCTAGGACATTCATGTTAATTATAAGATTTACTGGAATTACTTATAATGTTAGGCAACATATTGTGCATTTTGATTTGCAGAAGCCTTCTTTTCCTCGGTCCATTCACTAAAGTCATATTGCTTTCCACTGACAAGCACATATCAGATCTTCTGAGTTGGCTTCAACCAAATACTCCACTTGTGGAGACACCATCCTAAAGCAATTGGCAGACCAAAATGATTTGCATAATCTGCATTTTACCACAATCACAGGTCTCAGGTCAGATAAAGTACCCCCATGTTGGCGCTTGACCTGCCAATTTGGATATGGAGGCAATTTAGGGCCTTCTTGATTGTCCATTTTTCTTATTAGGGATGTTCAGAGCCAACATTTTCATTTTGGTTTGTTTCTTTTGTTTTTAGGCTGTTTTTTCCCTAAAATTCATTTCAGGGGTTTTGTTTTTTCATTTACATTTTTTTTTTTGTTTAGGAAAAAAGTGCATGCTATTTGTGAATAGAATGTTCTAATTGCAAATGGCATGCACAATTTGTAAAGAGTGCACATTATTTGCAAATACACACTATTTTCCAAAATTAATGCAAATACGTTTTTTTCATTTTTCAGGGACATGTTTTATTCTGAATTCACAATCATTTAAAATGAATGCATATCCTTACTTCTTATGACCCTGCAAGAAGTTGCTCAGTTGATCTATTACCTAATTTATATTAATTCTAGTGGCAAGATCTCCATTTTGTGTCTGCTACATCTACTTATGGGCAGCAACAAGAATGCTATTAGTTATTTATGTTGTTATGATGAAGATCCTGAACAAATTCAGGCATTTCTTTTCCATGTTGTGATTGTATAGATGATATCTAGTGCAATGGCATTTTGAGAGGAAGTAGGGTAATGCTCTCAGGCAATGGCATACTGACAGGAAAGGGGGCAATGCCCCCAGGTACCAGGCTTAAGCCTGGGGTCAAATGATCAAAGTATCATGGTCAGTAGCTGTTATGACTGTCGGCCATGGCCGCCCGTGGACGACCCAACTCACATCATGTGCTGCCCTGCTCTCCTCTCTGGACGAACTCGCAGCTGTGGCTAGCCACTGCCAATGCATGCCGTCTATCTCCCAGGATTTCTCCAACCTCCAACCTCCATGCCTCCTCCTGGCCTTCCTAGGCGCACGTACGTGCTACTGAGTCTACCTTTAAGAATGCTATGGCGGATACCTCTGGGGCACCTCCTATTGATGACATCACTAGCCGGGATTCATGAGCACCACCCTGGGCTTGCACTAATCAACTTGGCAATGAGTTCCTTTGCTACTGGTGCTTGTGCCTATCTGCCTGGACATCTGTTCCTGTCTTGGATCTCTACCTCTGTTCCTGGACTCTGGCTCAGGTACCCGCTCCTCTGGGACCTGTGTGCACTTCTCAGGAGACTTGTCTCCAGACCTCCTCGCTCCTTGGAGTGGTCCCTGCACCTCTCCAGAGGTCCTGCCTGTTGGCCTCCCCACTCCTCAGGGTCGCCCTGGAACTACCTTACAGAGACTCTTTCTCCTTACTTCCCCGCTCCTCGGGGCCGTGTCTTTGTTGTGCCTACGTCTCTACATCATCAACTTGCTCTGCACTTCCACGCTCCTCAGGGCAGTGCCTATGACTCTTCATCAGCATCTTGCTCCTCAGGGAAGTGCCTATGTCTCTACACCAGCAACTTGCTCCACTCTTCCCCACTTCGCGGGGCAGTGTCTACATCGCTCCACCAGCAACTTACTTCACACTTCCCTGCTCCTCGGGGCAGAGTCTACGTTGCTACACCAGCAACTTGCTCCTCACCTCCCACTCCTCGGGGCAGTGTCTACATCTCAACTTTAGTGACATTGCTCCTGCTTCCACACTCCTCGGGGCAGCCTCCTTTACTACTGCTAAGCCTGACTCTGCACTTCCCCACTCCTCTGAGCAGCTTATGTCACGGCTGCTAAGACTGACTTTGCACTTCCCCACTCCTCAGGGCAGCCCCTACATCATTATACCAGAGACTCTGTTACTACTCTATACTACAGTTGTGTTTCCTACTATTGCTGACCATGCCTCCCGATGGTGAGGACCTGTGGCTGTAACAAAATTTGCCTTGGGCCAAGGGTCCACAAAACCCATGAACCCTAACAGGAGCTGCCTCTGCCTGCCTCACTTACTTAGCAGCCAGCAGCCTGCACCACAAATAGAGTTAGTAGTACTAGCAGCTAGCCAGATGATGGGGCAGGAAGATCAGTGTCAGGAAGCAGGGAAGGCTCCTGCAGCACGGTGCCAACACCACACCACCCAAAAGGAAGTTAGTGACTCTGCATGGAAGCCCATCTGTGACAGGCAGCATGCAACACATGGGAGTAGGCCTGGTCAGGGCACACTGAGCGGGTCGAAGCACTGATCCAGGAGGAGGCGACAGCATCCAGTGTGGCATTGCATGGCACCACACTCTTTGCACATGGCCACATTGCACCTAAAAGAAAAACACTCTCTAAGCAAGACAGGGCTGGGTCTCATAAAGATCAGGCAGGCAGCGTCATCGGTTCAATGACAGAGGACAGACAGAGTCTGATTGACTGACACACACAACATATGGTACTGCATAAAAACACAGTCTGAGAGCATAAGGCTGAGGCTTAGGGAAGAATGAATGTGAAGGAGCAGGAGCTTGGAGAGGAGGGGGCCACAAGTATCATGGGCCAGGGCAGGGCGAGGAGGATGGCAAAAGGAGTGTGAGAGGGCTGGGCTTGAAGGAAGGGGGAGGAATCAGTGTGAAGAAGCTGGAGTAGGGCTTGGGTGGGGGGAACAAGTATGGAGTCCCAGGGAGGTAGGTTCCCGGCATAATGGCCATTTGCCATTGTGTGAGGGATCACGTGCCGGCAGTTGGCCGGCGCTCGAAACGTACTTCAGCCCCAGGGCTGAAGTAAGTTTTAAAACAAGAAAAAAAAATGTAGGGGGGAAAGGGCAGGGGTGGTAGGGGAAGGGAAGGGAAGTTGGGGTGGGGGGTAGGGAATGGGGGAAGGCAGCGAGGCTTGGTACAGACTCGGTGCGTGCAGGATGCACAATTGTGCACCCCCTTGCACGTGCCAACCCCCAATTTTATAACTTGCGCATGCCTGTGCACGCAAGTTATAAAATTGGGTGTAAATGTATGCTCGCCGGGTAGTGCGCACACATGTACGCCCGTGCGCACCTTTTAAAATCTCCCCCTTATTGCATTGTTATTCAGTTTTATTCAGTTTGGTCAATGCTTTTTGAGGGTCAAGCCAACACCCAGCCACTTTGCAATAGGCCTAATATCATATGAGTTCTAAGTATAACTTAAAACATAGGATCCAAGCCAAAATAGCAAAAATCATAAGAAATATGGAAGAATGAAAACCTCGAGTGCCACAAACTCTTTCTCCATCTTTGACCTCTGAGTCAGTGTTCCTTCCCAGTAATGGGAAAGTAGGACAAATGTCTTCTTAAAAGTAGATAGGAATATGATGGTGGAAAAACTCCCTGTTATCCAATTTAAAAAAATATATATTCTCAAAAGTCTGTTCTCACTCATGGGCAAGCATAGTTCCCATTGTTAACTGGACGTAGGGTAAATATATTTCTTAATTCCCTCAGGCAGGTGTGTTGGCATTCCTTAACTGGGAGCAGGTCAAGAAAACAACCAAAAATCCTTACAAGCCAAATATATTCTCCTGTTCTCTTCTCAGCTGGGCAGTCCCTCTTCCAGGTCTGTGAAGGCAACTGGCAAACGGGGCAAAGTCCACTCCCTCTGGCAGAGGCTGTGGGGCCTGAATTTGAGAAACCACCACTCCTTCTCAAAAAGCAAACTACATCCAACCACACATTGCACATGCTCAACCCAGTTTATATATATATGTCAACAAGGCCAATCCCTGTACCCTGGGCAGGGAACAATCTTAGGGCTAATCTCAAAATTGTACTGCCCTAATCTCATAGCTGGAAATAGGTCAATTATTAAGGGAGTGAAACAACCTTACACTTACTAAGGGAACTACAGAATAGCATTGAATCATCATGAGAAAGGTTGCAGGAGACAACACAAATAAAGTTTTCTCATGGGAGTTATGATTGTGTGGCACAATGGGGGCTCTGTTGATGATATTTTGTGGTTGTCAGTTTGTGGTTTTGTTTTGTCCTAAAAGAAACCCATAAAATGATTTTGTTGGATGTGGCTTTTGATGACCATTGTATAATCCTTATTAGATTAATAATACACAGCATAAAACTGTTCATTCCTTGTTTTTATTGAAACAAAAAAACACTTCTGTTTTCAGTGACAGAGACATGTTCTAGAAAAACAAATCAAATCTACCTTCTCTGTTAAGTGATTTATTGATACAAAGGTATTGTGAAGCATCTAAGTCAGTCTAATACTGGTCCCTGTGTGCTCCCTCAGAGAAGCTGAACTTGGTGAGTCTCCTTTCTCACTTATTTCAATGGGATCCCTCATTACCTTTTCTCCAATCTTTTTTTTTCAAATTTCATGCAGGGGGGGGGCGTGTTTTGGGCAGGGAGGGGCAGGGCTGAGTGGGACGGAGGCTGGGACAGTGGCTCCAGGGGAGCAGTAAGTAGTAAAACAAAAAAAAAAATGTATGTCACTGGGATGGGTTTAGGGGGTGGGGAGGAGAGAGGAAGATGGAGGGTGTTTCGTTAGTGGGGGTATGGAGGTTCCCTCCCAGTCCGCTCTTTAATTGGAGAGGACTGGAAGGGACTGGGGAAGGGCCGATTGCGTCGCCACACGTCATTTGCAGAAACGCACCTCCCCTGCGTGCACTGCCCACACATGCGCGCACATCTTTTTAAATCTACCCCTATGGTTTTTATTTTAATTTGTACCAGTGGAAAAATGCATTCATTGAAAAGATTTTTAACTGTAGAAGAAAAGAGGTGTGACAAAGTAGAAGATATACTATGAAGTTGTGCTTTCATTTTACTGATTCTGTAAAGTAAATGATAATTTTTGAACCATTGCAGGCATCTGATATAAGGACCCCCACTAATGACATATGACATGGACCCAGGCTACAATTACATTAATTAAATCATGTGTCAGCCATAGACATTAGCAAATCAAGACTTCAGTAATGACAGATAGTAGGAAGCAGTGATTGAAAACCTAACTGAGGAATAATATAGAAACAGGAAGAGGGTTGATTAAAGAAAAGATTATTTTAAAATATCACTGCAAGAAGAAAGGCAGAGTGATTAGAAAAACTCAAAGCAGACCACAAATCATGAAAAATTAAAATACATTTTGGCTTTAATAGTGCACTGCTACTACTAGGAGTCATTGATGTTATCAGGTTAGTTTAGGAGACATGTGAGATTCCATTACTATTACTCTGAGGAAATCACTGATACTTGGAAATAAATAAAGTGGAAATAAATAGATTAAGACTAAAATATTGAAAATGAGTGACAGGAAAGAAAGAAAGATGTATTCATAATGCATTTTGATCTCATTTATAGGAATCAAGAGCAAAAACTTTCCAGAAATTTACATTAGTTACTGCAGGCAAATGAAAATGATTGTGTTCTGAGTTTGTAAAATACTGTGAAAAAGGCTCTGCACTTTGTACAATTGGGATGATACCTTTCAAACAACTGCCTGTAGCAGTATATACGCATGTATATGGTTGTGTGTAGATTTCTGATAGTTTTATAACCAGCACATGAATTATAAAATATGTGTGTCTTTATCCCACATCATGCATGTGTATGTAGGCATACACGTGAATACATGGTTGCAATGTATTGAAAAAGAGTATATCAATGCATTGAACATGTGTACTTTTCCAGCCTATTTTTAAAATATATGTATACATAGTTTAGTTCAGTTTAGTTTATTTATATCCTAATCAATTCTTACAACTTGTAAACCAATGTGATGCACAATAACATTTAAAGTAACTAAATAATGTAATTATATACAACAAAATCTGAAATAATTATATAAACAAAAACAATCAAAATTAAGACAGTATAAATAAGCATTAAAATGATGTAAAATTATATATCAATGTATTTATTTAGACATTTTATATACCATCATTCCATGTATACAAGATGACATTCATGGTTATAAATTCAACAGACAGACATAAACAAAAACAAAGTGATTGATTACAATGTTGGTATTCATATGTAGGTATTCAATTTTCATCTATCGAAAGATGGTTTCTGGGACATATGAAATTACAACTAGTACATAAGTTAAGGAGTGTTGGTAATCTCAAATAAAATGGTACTTTTCACATCTTGGTCTGTGGGTTGTTTGAGAATCATGCATTCTCTCATTTGATTTATTCTTCATGATGTGATTGTCATTTTTCCTTCTAGTAATTGTGGCTTCATATACTCTGAATTTTTAAAGTTAAATTATATGTGATTTTGAAAAGAAATGTTTTTAATTCAGTTTTAAATTTCTTTTTATATGGTAATATATGTAGTGATTCCAGTAGAGAGTTCCAGAGCTTTGGACCTGCTATAGAGAATACTCCATCTCTTATTTGCATCATATATGTGTTCTAAATTGTGGGAATATTCAGTAGACCTTTTTTGGGATCTTAGTGTTTGTTTAGAATTGTAGGGCTGTAGTATCACTCCTAGCAGTCCAGAGTTATTAAAATATATGATGTTGAATATTATCGTTATTACTTTATAGTAAATTCTGTATTATATTGGTAGCTAATAGGGATGTGCATTCATTTGCAACGAAATAGGAAATAAAGATGATATTTCCTATTTTGTTGCATTTTGGGGGGCCTGACAAAAGGAAAGGAAAACCCATGAAATTTCATGTGGTTTTCCTATCATTTTTTTTTTTTTGTGGGGGGGAAGAAAGGGTACACTTAAAAAAAAACAAAAAAAACAAACCCACCCCAACCCTTCAAATTAAATTAATTACAAACCCCCAATCTCCCGACCCCCCAAGACTTAACAAAAGTCCCTGGTGGTCCAGCAGGGGTCCCAGAAGTGATCTCCCCCTCTCGGGCCATCAGTTGCCAGTAATCAAAATGGCGCCGGTGGCCCTTTGCCCTTACTATGTGACAGGGGCTACCGGTGCCATTGGTCAGCCCCTGTCACATAGTAGGAGCAATGGATGGCCTGTGCCATTTTTTAAGATGGTGCAGGCCATCCATTGCTCCTACCATGTGACAGGGGCCACCCAATGGCACCGGTAGCCCCTGTCACATAGTAAGGGCAAAGGGCCACCGGCACCATTTTGATTAGTGGCAGCCAATGGCCCGAGAGGGGGAGATCAATCCCGGGACCCCCACTGGACCACCAGGAACTTTCAGTAAATCTTGTTGGGGGGGGATTATAGGGATGCGCAAAGCAGATTTTCCCAAAATTTCGGGAAAATTCTTTTCGAAGCAGCTGAAAAAAATCAGCCTAAACTGCAGGAAAGTGAAATTTCCCGCGGCAGGCTGATAACGAAGGCCGAACCAAAAGGTTCAGCTGAATCACATCCCTGGTACCTAATGCAGTGCCCTCAGCGAGGGTGTAATGTGATCATATTTCCTGGATCCTGTTAATAGTCTTGCTGCAGCATTCTGTAATAGTTATACTGGTTTTAAGTGACTTGTTGGGAGACCTAAAAAAAGGAGTTACAGTAGTCAAGGTTAGAGAAAATTAGAGACTGTTGTACTGTATGAAAGTCTGCCAAGGTTAAAAGTGGTTTCAACCTTTGTAGTATACGCAGATTAGCACATCCCATCATAATCAATTTTCTGATGAGCATTTCATTGTAAGGTTCTCATCTAGCTGTACACGTAAGTCCTGTACTTGATTTGAGGGATTAATTTGAAAGTTGCCCAAGTCTAACACAGGTGGTTTTACTATCGATTAATTTCTACTCAAGCAAATGATTTCAGTCTTTATAGGATTTAGTGTCATTTTAAGTAGTGAGAGTTCTTGTTGCATTGCTTTCATATAAGTAGATATTTATCACTGCTGTATTTTAGAATGATCTGGAGAGTGGTATGTAGAATTGTAGGTCATCTGCATACAAAAAGAAATTTATTTCTAGATTGGTTAGCAATTTACTCACTGGGAGTATGTAAATATGGAAAAGTATTGCTAAGAGGGCTGAGCCTTGAGGGACACTTGTATCACATGGGAAAGTGTCAGATACCTGGTTGCAGAGTGTGAATTAGAATGTTGTGTTAGACAGAAATAAGGAGAACCATTTGCTAATTATACCGTCAATCCCAATATTTCTCAACTGTTGGCATAATAGATTATGAATGATAGTGTCAAAGACTGCTGTTAGATCAATTAGCACTAGACAGTAGGATTCAACTGGGTCAAGTACTCGTAAAATTGAGTGATGTTTTCTAAATCCAAATTGATTTGAGTATAGGATATTATGATCTTCCAGGTGATGTTCAAGTTGGGATAACACTGCTTTTTCAAGAACATTTGCTTGAAACAGCAAGATATTGGATGATAATTGTCCCAATCATCAATTCTACCAGATTTATTTTTTAGGATCAGTTTTATCACTACTTGTTTTAATCCTTTGGTGTGATTCCTTCCTATAGTGAATGGTTAATCAGTGATATGATTGTTGGAATGATAAGTTGGTATACGTGTATTAATGAGCTGGCCATTATTGGGTCACTTGGGTGAGTAGCAGGCTTAATTTTATTAATGATTTGACTAGTTGTCAAATTTGATACTCTGTCAAATGTGAACCATTGACATTGTCATTTGATTCTTCAGGTGCTTTTGTTGGGTGACAGGTAGTGATTTGTTTTTTTTAACTTATCAATTTTGTCTAATAGTGCAGTGGCATACTCATTGCAAGAGGATTTTGTGAAGTTGCAACTTCTTGATATGTAAGATTTTGGATCTTTTATTAGATGTTTAACTATCTCAAAGAGAAGTTTAGAATTAAATATAGCCCTGTGCTTTTATCGCAATCTTTTTTATGAAGGTAAATGTATGCTTATATATATATATACAAATAGGATTGTAAAATAACTTAAATAAACAAAACAATAAAAAAAATAATAAAATAAACATTAAAACACAAATATGGTTAAAAACAAAAACAATGCAAACGAAATATTACAAACCAACATAATAATGATAATAATAAAAATCATTGTAATGACAGGATATTAAGATGAAAAGACTTGAAGGAACAGGTAAGAACATAAGAGCATAAGAAATTTCCATGCTGGGTCAGACCAAGGGTCCATCAAGCCCAGCATCCTGTTTCCAACAGAGGCCAAAACCAGGCCACAAGAACCTGGCAATTACCCAAACACTAAGAAGTTTTCAAAGTTTTCCTAACTATGTAATATAATATTTTTTTAGGTGCAGCACTAATGGTAAAGAATTCCAACAGCTTAGGGCAATAAAATAAAAACAAACTTCTCTGGTATTCTCAAACCTAGGGCCTGACTTACTAAGGCTTTTCTCCAATTCTGTATCTATGTCCCTAAGAGAAGGCAGTGCCAAAAGTTCCTGATGGGAGGATTGCAATAAATGCCCTGGATGATGGGGGACAATAAGACTAGAGAAATAGAGCGGATTTGCCCAGCAAAAGGCCTTAAAAGTCCAGCATCCAATTTTGAAAAAGACACAAGAAAATATTGGTAACCAAAGCAAATATTTGAGCAGGGGAAGAACATGGTCATACTTGTTTTTGCCAAATTTAGTTTTGCTGCTATATTTAGGACAGTCAGAAGTCTGTGCAATTGTTGGCACTTTGAATTTTGTTACCAGATATAGCAAGCAACATGATGCCTCAGATTATGAAAGTCATGGAAAAATACCAGTCTACTTTAGAATTATATCCTTGTTTAGGAGATTTGAATATCCGCACATCATATACCCGTTCTAGGAACATTAAGGAACATGTCAGTCCAGCTTTGTTGCCAAATAATGAGAAAAATAATTTGAATACCTTAACATCTTCACCTCTCCATGGACATTACTGGTGCGGTAAATGCACATTTTGTGAGAATAGGTCACAAATCAAAGAATTTATAAATCCTTATGATCAGCACAAGTATGATTTATATTTCACCGGGTAGCGCGCGCACATGGACGCCCGCACGCAACTTTATAAAATCTACCCTTATGTTTCTCTTCAGGGGTACCTTGCCATACTTTCCTTCCCCACTACTGATCGCTCATGCTTGATCAATTTGTTCCCTTTCTTCCCTCCATCTTCAATTCACTCTGTCCCTCTCTCCCTCTGTAATCACAAGTTCATACCTCCCTCCTTCCCCTGCACCCATCCCCAATGCATTCCTTTCCCCCCATCCCCAGTTCACTTTGGGGCGGATTTTCAAAGGCCCGCGCGCGCCGGCGTGCCTATTTTGCATAGGCCGCCGGCGCGCGTAAAGCCCCGGGATGCGTGTAAGTCCCGGGGCTTCCTGTCGGGGGCGTGTCGGGGGCATGTCGGGGGGCGTGTCGGGATGACGCGGCGTTTAGGGGGCGGGGCACGGCATTTCGGGGGCGGCGATGTGGGCGTGGTTTCAGCCCAGGGGCGTTCCGGGGGCGTGGCCGCGGCCTCTGGAACAGCCCCTGGGACTGGACCAAGGAGCGGGGCAGCTGGTTGACGCGCGCAAAATTATGCCTGTTGAAAGCAGGCGTAACTTTGCTGACAAAGGTAAGGGGGGGGTTTAGATAGGACCGGAGGGGTGGGTTAGGTAGGGGAAGGGAGGGGTAGGTGGGGGGAGGGTGAAAGAAAGTTCCCTCCGAGGCCGCTTCGAAATCGGAGTGGCCTCGGAGGGAACAGGCAGCGCGCGCTGGGCTCGGCGCGCGCAGGTTGCACAAATGTGCACCCCCTTGCGCGCGCCGACCCTGCATTTTATAAGATACGCGCGGCTACGCGCGTATCTTATAAAATCCAGCGTACTTTTGTTCGCGCCTGCTACGCGAACAAAAGTACGCGCTCGCACAAGTTTTTAAAATCTGCCCCTTTGTCTCTCTCTCCTTCCTGATCCTTAGTGGGCACACTTCTTTTCTCCCCTCTCCTTGCAATGCTGGCATCACTCCATTTCTCCCCCTCCCCCCCATTTCTCCCCCTCCCCCCCATTTCTCCCCCTCCCCCCCATGATCCCTGAGTCTCTCCCTCTGCACCTCCCCTGAATCCCCTTTATACAGGTAGTTCAATTCATGACAATTGGGCCTAGTAGGGGAGGAGAAGAAGGAGGTGCCAGCGGTGCTGCAAGGCTTCCCATTTCAGTCATGAATGAGAGAGAGGGGATCTGGTGGGGCAACAGAGGGGAAAGTTGCACCTCTCACACTCCCACCAATGATTCTCTTGTGGGGAAGGTGGACAGGAGATGCCAATGCACAGAGTGCTGTCCCACTAACACCAATGCATTTTTTTTAAATGGTCTCTGGTCTCTCATGGCAATTAATTTAGGCTTGGCTAAATATGAAACAAGGGTCAAATTTGTAGCCCTTACTGTGACTACAAAATTGCAGGAGGCCATCAATAGTTTTCTCTACATTTCAGTAACATTTTGCAAGCAACTCATAATAACAACAGCTTCATCAGCCTTGTCTAGACATTTAATAGAGGAATCATTCAGCAATTCCTTCAGAGAAATATTTTCTTCCTTAGACAAATTAAAAAATATGGGAATCATACATAATTCTAGAAATTCAAGGTCTGCTAAAACATGCTGCTGGAAAATAGAAATCAATACATTCACGGCACCAGGAGAGATCCATTTAGGAATATTTCTGATGACAATAAAATTATTAGTTTTAGCATTAGTTGAAGACATAGTTTCACCTGAAGAGATCTGATGAATCTCTGAAAGTCAATGTGGATCTGAAAAGCATCAAAACACTTGAATGTACAAAGAAAATACCCTTGGATAATTGATTAGTAATTATTTCTGCATGAATGAACTTGAGTATGGGGACATGTTCACTCTGCATCAGGAAATGCATTTTCAGAATTTCAGAATTTTTTTTACCAAATGTTTAGTGCCATTCTTGGCCTGTTATTCTTGTAATAAAAAAGATGAGGAAGAGGAAGAGAAAGGTTTGGAGGAATTAAGTATATGGGAACAAACATATTCCTCTTCTATGGATGATTCAACTGTAGCAAAATCAAATATTAATTGTTTTTTTTACATCAAATTGTGCTATAATAGACTATAGATATTTGCAATGCCCTGATTTATTGTGGCAGATTTTTAAAAAATCTGCAGAAAGATATAGCAAATTATGTTCAAATTTTTTGGGTAATTTGCATAGCTTTGTATATATATGCATGTTAATTGAATTTGTTTTAATCATTTTCTGATATCTCTGAAGTCCATATTTAGGAAGCCAATGAGTGGACAAGTTATCTGGTTAAAGGTAGCCAGATAATCTGTCCCAGCTATTCAGCAGGATAAATGTCCCACTGAATATACTCACCTAAAGTTATCTGGCTACTTGTAGCCATATAACTTAAAACCTAGCTGGCTACAGGGCTTATTTACTAAATGCTTTCTCTCATTTTGTGTCTATGGGAAAATGCTTAGTAAACAGACCCTATATTTGACTAAAATTGGTTAGGAATTAAAGTTATCCACTTTTAGCTGGACAACTTTCCACTTAACCATAT
The DNA here is from genome assembly GCF_901001135.1 of Rhinatrema bivittatum. Taxonomy (NCBI): domain Eukaryota; kingdom Metazoa; phylum Chordata; class Amphibia; order Gymnophiona; family Rhinatrematidae; genus Rhinatrema; species Rhinatrema bivittatum. The sequence goes on from NC_042621.1 coordinate 211,049,137, forward strand.
ATTTTAAAAGATATCCAGTGAAGTGACTTATTTATTTTAAAAAGTGCCTTATGGACCTAAGGCCTGATTCTCAACCCCTTCTCCAATATGGCATACATGGCTCTACTGGGCCACCCACCACATACCCCTTCAAACCCTTCCAATGTTTATAAATAGATGCATCCACTGGTCATCCCCTGCCACACATCATTTTTAAAATTTTTAATTTAAGTTTTCTCTTGCTCTTTTCCCTACCTGCAACCTATGGAATCCCAAGATCCTCTCCAACACCCCCTATCCCCCAACCCAGATATCCCCAGCTAGGAACAAGTAAGAGATGTAGGCGTCATAGTGAATAACACATTGAAATCATCGGTTCAGTGTGCTGCGGCAGTCAAAAAAGCAAACAGAATAGTGGGAATTATTAGAAAGGGAATGGTGAATAAAACGGAAAATGTCATAATGCCTCTGTATCGCTCCATGGTGAGACCGCACCTTGAATACTGTGTACAATTCTGGTCGCCACATCTCAAAAAAGATATCATTGTGATGGAGAAGGTACAGAGAAGGGCAACCAAAATGATAAGGGGAATGGAACAGCTCCCCTATGAGGAAAGACTAAAGAGGTTAGGACTTTTCAGCTTGGAGAAGAGATGGCTGAGGGGGGATATGATAGAGGTGTTTAAAATCATGAGAGGTCTAGAACGGGTAGATGTGAATTGGTTATTTATTCTTTCAGATAATAGAAAGACTAGGGGCACTCCATGAAGTTAGCATATGGCACATTTAAAACTAATCAGAGAAAGTTCTTTTTTACTCAACTCACAATTAAACTCTGGAATGTGTTGCCAGAGGATGTGGTTAGTGCAGTTAGTATAGCTGTGTTTAAAAAAGGATTGGATAAGTTCTTGGAGGAGAAGTCCATTACCTGCTATTAATTAAGGTGACTTAGAAAATAGCCACTGCTATTACTAGCAATGGTAACTAGGGATGTGAATTGTTTTTTGACGATTTAAAATATCGTCCGATATATTTTAAATCGTCAAAAATCGTTAGGGCCACAATACAATACCAATTCCCCTGATTTATCGTCAAAAAATCGTAATTCGGGGGAAGGGGGAGGGCAGGAAAACCGGCACACTAAAACCCCCTAAAACCCACCCCAACCCTTTAAATTAAATCCCCCACCCTCCCGAACCCCCCCCCAAATGCCTTAAATTACCTGGGGGTCCAGCGGCACACTAAAACACCCTAAAACCCACCCCCGGCACACTAAAACCCCCTAAAACCCACCCAGACCCTTTAAATTAAATCCCCCACCCCAAATGCCTTAAATTACCTGGGGGTCCGTAGCGGCGGTCCGTAGCTTAAATTACCCCCGGGTCCGTAGCTAAATCAGGGGAAGGGGGAGAGCAGGAAATCCGGCACAGTAAATCGTGGTGTCTTCAGCCGGCGCCATTTTGCAAAATGGCCGCCGCAAAATGGCGGCGGCCATAGACCAATACGATTCGACGCAGGAGGTCGTTCCGGACCCCCGCTGGACTTTTGGCAAGTCTTGTGGGGGTCAGGAGGCCCCCCCAAGCTGGCCAAAAGTTCCTGGGGGTCCAGCGGGGGCCCCTGGAGCGATCTCCTGCCACGAATCGTTTCCGTACGGAAAATGGCGCCGGCAGGAGATCAACTGCAGGAGGTCGTTCAGCGGCGGTCTGGAACCCTCCCTGAATGACCTCCTGCAGTCGATCTCCTGCCGGCGCCATTTTCCGTACGGAAACGATTCGCGGCAGGAGATCGCTCCAGGGGCCCCCGCTGGACCCCCAGGAACTTTTGGCCAGCTTGAGGGGGCCTCCTGACCCCCACAAGACTTGCCAAAAGTCCAGCGGGGATCTGGAACGACCTCCTGCGTCGAATCGTATTGGTCTATGGCCGCCGCCATTTTGCGGTGGCCATTTTGCAAAATGGCGCCGGCTGAAGACACCACGATTTACTGTGCCGGATTTCCTGCTCTCCCCCTTTCCTCGATTTAGCTACGGACCCGGGGGTAATTTAAGCTACGGACCGCCGCTACGGACCCCCAGGTAATTTAAGTCATTTGGGGTGGGGGATTTAATTTAAAGGGTCGGGGTGGGTTTTAGTGTGCCGGGGGTGGGTTTTAGGGGGTTTTAGTGTGCCGCTGGACCCCCAGGTAATTTAAGGCATTTGGGGGGGGGGTTCGGGAGGGTGGGGGATTTAATTTAAAGGGTCGGGGGTGGGTTTTTAGGGGTTTTAGTGTGTGTTCACGATTTTAACGATTTTTCACGATAATCTAAACACCCAAACGGCGACGATACGATTCCCTCCCCCTCCCAGCCGAAATCGATCGTTAAGACGATTGAGGACACGATTCACATCTCTAATGGTAACATGGAATAGACTTAGTTTTTGGGTACTTGCCAGGTTCTTATGGCCTGGATTGGCCACTGTTGGAAACAGGATGCTGGGCTTGATGGACCCTTGGTCTGACCCACTATGGCATGTTCTTATGTTCACTTCTGGCACTCCTGCCACTTCTCTGTAGGAGAAACACTGGAAGTGTAAGCCATCCTTTGACTTACTCTTCCAGTGCAGCTGTTGTCTGAGCAGCACAGGAAGCACTGGGAGTAGGAATTCTGGGTCCATTGGAGGGGGCAGCCCAGGGTTTCAGAGGTTGTGGGTGGGGAGGGCACCAGGAAAAAGCTTATATTAATTTCAAAAACAATGGAGGAGGTGGAAGTTTATAAACATTGGAAGGATTTGGAGATGAGGGTACAGCCAGGCATGGTCATATGTGACATATTGGGGAAGGGGGTCAGGAATCAGGCCATAGGACCATAAGGCTTTTTTTATTATTATTATTATTATTATTATTATTATTATTATTATTATTATTTAACGGTGCCAATTAACCAAAACTTTTGAAGATATCCAGTTAAGTGGCAGGTTTAACAGTCATAAAAGGCCAGATAACTTAGAACCCTGTTTACTAAACATTTTTCCTATAGACACAAAATTGGAGAAAATCTTTTTTAAATAGGCCCCTTTGCTAGAACTGAAAATTGGATAAGTCAGCTGCATTACTTAGGCCTACCCCAGATTGCCCCATTTTTTCCTGCTAAATTATAGCTGGATACATGGCTCGATATTCTAAAAGTTGCCATTTAGTTAGATAACTTATGAATATTTACCTCCCTATGTTTTGCTTATACTTATTACTATTTTGATGATAATGATTTTGCTATTCTAGTTTTCTTGTAACTATGGTTGGCTATCACATCCTGCATTCATTTTCAGGACAAGCATATATGTCAGAAAACCTTTTTTTTGTCATATCCAGAAACTGAAAGATATAATGTAGGATACTTATTTTTAGAGGTAGAAAGAACATTTTGGCTTCCTATTCAGTGCTGTTCTGTTTGCATAATAACATAATATTGTTATTTTTGTTTCTTGTATTCAAGAGCCCTCACTCTATAAATTTAAGAATGCATACATTTTCATGTAATCCAAAATGTTACAAATACCACAACGCACAAACTGAAAACACATCATTTGTAGCTGTTTGACCAGATTATTTCTTTCACTTTCTTCATAATCCATTTCCTTCCTATTGTATATCCAGTTTCTTTTGTCAGAATATCTTGAAGCTGACAAAAGAGACTCTTCTGATGACAGAAGCAGGAAAATAATCCTCCTAAGAACCGGAACATGTTTACTGTTTGACTTTCCTAACCTGCTCGCCTCTCTGAATTACATCATCCGCTGCGATTTCAATCCTGATACAAGCTCAAGTTGCTTGAGGAAACCTATGGCTTTTCTTCTAAAGATAATAAGTAACAGACCTCTAAGTGTCTGTTGAAAAGAGTGAAAAAGCTGCTGTCTGCCACTCCGTTCCCTGGGGAGATTGTGCTATTGTCGGGAAGCAGACAGGCCATGTGCACCAGCGGAGGCTTACAATGGCACATGCTAGTGACAAGAGACAAAACATCACAGCAGTGGCTCCTGAATGGCTGAAACTATTGACACAAGTTGTGGTCTTTTAGTTAATGCTGCTTTAATCATGGCCACATTCCAGCAAGCAGTAAGCATCATTCAAACTCCCATACCTAATTAAAAGTGATTATTCACATCATTAAAATGTCCTTCCCTACAAAGGAAATACTGTAACTTTCCTTGCTAACGTTTCTTGTATGAAGAATAATATTTCTGTTTAAATGTATTTCTTATAGTTCTATAAAATAACATTGTTATATATTTAGCATTTATTTATTGAACTGCCTTTTCACTCTGCAAGAGTTCTTAGAAATTAGTTATAATTCTGCAGCAGTAGCATACAGCTTCCAACTTCTTTGAACGATGATAGGAAATCTGTTGGCTAGTTTTCTTTCTAAAAAAATATGGATGCTTTTTATTTCCCTTCAAAAGTTTCTTCTATGCCACATTCATCCAGCCTAAATGATCCCTGATCACAAACCACACACTACCTTCTTTGAGGTAGAGGGGGAATACAATGATAATAATGTAGGACCATTACATGTAACAATTACTTTTTCTTTCTCACATAGAACAATGCACCACCACTATACCTGATCCAGCAGTACATGTTAGGCATGGGATTATCAACCCAGCCTTAGAGCCACCCTCCACCCACCCGTTTCATCCCAAACAGGCTAAGTTTCTGGGATACTCTGGAATATATTTGTATACATTTGGTATATGAACATGATCAATTTGAATATGTTGCTGCACTAAAATCCAGATCTGTGAGGTTTTTTAGGCATGATTTAGGACTTGGTTGAAATTCTTTGTCTCACACTTGTGGGTTTTCCTAAGATTTTGTTTAAATACAGCAGTAATTGGTAGGGATGTGCATTCGTTTGCGACGAAATAGGAAATAGAGACGATATTTCCTTTTTCGTCGCGTTTCGGGGGGAAGGACAATGAAACGATAAGAAAACCACAAAATTTCATGTGGTTTTTTTATCATTTCTTTTTTTTTTTTTTTTGGGGGGGGAGAAAGGCGCATTAAAAAAAACCTGAAATCTACCCCAAACCTTCAAATTTAATTAATTGCAACCCCCCACCCACCAGACCCCCCAAGACTTACCCAAAGTCCCTGGTGGTCCAACGGGGTCCCGGGTGCGATCTCCCCCTCTCGGGCCATCTGCTGCCACTAATCAAAATGGCACTGATGGCCCTTTGTCCTTACCATGTGACAGGGGTTATCGGTGCCATTGATCGGCCCCTGTCACATGGTAAGAGCAATGGATGGCCCACGCCATTTTTTAAGTTGGCGCCAGCTGTCCATTGCTTCTACCATGTGACAGAGGCTGGCCAATGGCACTGATAGCCCCTGTCACATGGTAAGGGCAAAGGGCCATCGGTGCCATTTTGATTAGTGGCAGCCGATGGCCCAAGAGGGGGAGATCGCTCCCAGAAGTCCCACTGGACCACCAGGGAATTTCGGCAAGTTTTTTTTGGGGGGTCAGGAGGGTGGGGGGGATGCAATTATTTAAATTTGAAGGGTTGGGGTGGGTTTGGGTTGTTTGTTTTTTGTTTTTTTTTACAACCCCATTCTAATTAATTAAATTGGAAGGATCAGGGCAGGTTTTGGATATCATTTCAGGGGTTGTTGAATTAAAATCAGCCCGAACCCTGGGAAAACGAAATTTCCCATGGCGGGTCGATAACAAAGGCCGAACCAAAGGGTTTGGCTAAATCACATTATAAGTAATTGGTATTCCAACAGAACCTCAATTTCATAAACTCAGACAGTGCTATAGAATGGTACTTGAAATACTTCTACCCTATCCTTCAGTGACTGTCTATTAAGTTCAAGAATTGGATGTACAATATAAAGCCTGGTGTTCCTTAGGGTGGCTTATAGCAGTGGTTCTTAACCTAGTCCTTGAGAACAACCTAGACTGGCTGGGTGATCCTTAAGGACCAAGACTACTTTGGAGCTATTGGGCCAATGCCAGAATAATTTTTCAGATACCTCATTGTTATTGTATCCATGCCCTAGAATGTTGAATAGGTGATATTTTGTTTGGTCCAAGAAACTTTTGAATTATGAAGAGCTGGTAGAGCAGTTTGTTCACACTTTTTCTGCTGTCATTTGCACAAGACAATAGCAGCACATTTTGGATCTTGTTTTCTAAATTGTTGTCCTTATTCTGGAGCCCATGCATTAATGCTTAGTGAACATTTGGAATAGTGAGTTATCCACTAAAACCCTAGGAGTGAATTTTCAAAGGAGTTACATACATAAAATTAGCATATACATGAGAAAATTGCTTGTAATTATGTACATGCTATATGATAAAAAATAAGTCCATATTTTTGGTTTTGCACACACATTTACCTGCACAAAAAGGATCTGTTTAGGGAGGGTTCTAGAGCGAGGCCAATAGGTACACATGCAAGTTGTTATTTTATAAGAGATTTACGAGAATATGTTAGGCAACTTATTTGCACCTACTAATTATCTAGCACAAATATCAGACTTATCTGCTATTCGTGGGTGGGAAGTCTGGCTGAACTGGGAGGTGGGGGGGGGGGGGGGTTCGGGGCGAAGTGCTAGGACAGTCTCGATGGAGTGGGTGAACTGGTGGATGTGTCAGCAAACTGGTGATTTCGTTTACATGCACGTTTTAAAATATACCACATATAAATCAGGGTTTTGTGAGAACAAGTACTTTTTTTTCACCATAAAATATGCCGGCATGTTTATAAAATAGGTTGAAAAAGAACATACTTTCAATGCATCACAGGTATTTGTGTTTAGGTAGACATATATATTGTTTATAATTTGCATGCACTTGATATGTGCAGATTATAAAATACTGTAGATCTCCCCATGGCCATATACACTCATATATGGTGCTGCGTGGATTTATTTGAAGGTTATCCACCTAGTGTGCATGTGAAAGAGGTACTTAAGGAAATTAGTGGATATGTAAAGAAATTAATGCATACCCAGAGGGTATTGAAGCAGATATCCATTACCTTCTAACCATCTCCCTTAGCTTTTACCTATTCCCCTTGAACCCTTTTACTCTATAGTATTGTTTTTAATTCAGCTCAGTTAAGTTACAACTAAATGATAGTTCTGTTTTTTTAAAAAGATTCTACTTGTTTTATGTTCAAATATTTATATACCTAACTTTTTTATTTGTATAACGCTTATATAACCCTGTTAAATGTAAAATGCTCCGGCGTAAGTTCCTGTTTACTGTACACCGACGTGATATCTTTGATGAGCGGCGGTATATAAAAACGTATAAATAAATAAATAAATATCACCAGATAATGTTCTGCTTTCATGCCAGATTGCAGAGAGTTTCAGTGGATCAACATGATTTTTAAATTCATTCCTCTTTAGATCACTGCAATTGTTTAATATGGAATTGCCTACAAAAATGATAAGAAATCTGCAACTTGTACAGAATGCAGAGAACAGGTAATTATGGAGAAACAAATTAGAGATAAAGCTAGCCTACACTTGACAGAACTCTACTGACTTCCAATATACAAATGTGTTACATTTAAGATTCTGGCTCTGAGTCATAGATTATTAAGACGACCTGTCCCTCAGTATTTAAGTGCTCAATTTTGCTGGTATTAACCTACTCAGTTGCTAAGATCCTCACAAGAAGCACTAGTGAATTCCACCTTGCTTTCCAGTTTAATAAGATTGATTAAAACAAAGAACAAAGCTTTGTCAGGTATCATCCCCATGTGGATTCCCAGTTATGGAATGAATTCCCAAAAATCAGTTGATGGGAGACAAATTACCTCCTTTATAGATGCCTCTTGAAAACATTTTTTTTTTATTAATCTACTGTTTGCCAGAACTGTTCCCTTTTTTATATTTTTTAAGATGACTTTCACCTATAACTGAATCAAAAAAAGCTAGAATCCCAACATATCACACTCAATACTAGTGTAAGTACACAACATCATATTCGTCAGCAGACCTCATATAGGCATACGTATTTGATGCTAGTTAGCATAATAGCATAAGTATACCGGTGTTGTAATCATAGGTCATATATTGTCCATCAAAAGGAATTTTTTCAAAAAAATTTTTATGCAAGTAAAACTTTAAAATGGCCCATTGGCCCATCAAAAATAGTATATCATTGCAAAATAGCACTTAGCTTTGGTTGTCGAGGACAAAGCAGAGACAAGGACGTGAGGACATGCACAGCGTTAAGCCCGACACGGACCGTGTTTCGGCTGAAAAGCCTTCTTCAAGGGCCAATGATATCTGCAATTTAAACAATCCATAATGAAACATAGTAACAAATCAGCAGATATATATAAACTTTATGCAGCAGTGATACCAACGATAAAGATGAAAAATCAGCATTTTCAGATGGTAGCGTTTTCTCCTCTGCCGAAAGGGACGCAATCGCGCCATTTTTTAAAGTGTCTGTAACCAATAGAAAACCAGACTCCACCCAGGACGTAACGTCATAGTTGCTAGGCAATTCCTAACACGCAAGAAACTCCACCCAAGACGTAGCGTGTTAGTTGATAGGCCATTCATAGCAGTGAATACCACTCAATAGACGCGTTGAGACCGTCTGGGTGTGTACATTGAAGCTGGAATATCCAACGTTGTTCACGAATATTAAGAAGTCTCTGAAGATCACCCCCTCTCTTGGTAGGGAATATACGATCAATAATCCGCCACTTTAGGTCTGTAAACTGATGTTGATGATCAAGACAGTGCTGGACAATGGGTGCATTAACCTGCCCAGTATTCAAGCAACTGCGATGCTCAATTAATCGTGTTTTAATATTCCGCTTTGTTCTGCCCACGTAGATTTTAAAACATGGGCATATAATAATATATATAACGTAGGAGGTAAGGCAGGTAGAATGAAAGTGAGCTTCATGTATTATGCCAGCATTGTCTGTCCAATTCGGACCATCAAGAGATGGTGCACATATAGTGCACTTCCCACAGGCCCAGTGACCGACGGGTTCATCTATAGTTACAGTTGCATCAATGTACGTCCAGGTTTGAGTTAGCAAATCTCGCAGGTTTTTTCCTCTACTAAAAGCAATAAGCGGAAATTCTTGAAAAACCTGATGGATCTGAACAATGTACCAATGCTCACGTATGATCTTAGCAATGTCATGAGATCTAGAAGAGTATTGAATTGTACACACCAATGGAGGATCCAGCCGTCCTTCTGTAGGCTCCAACAATAGCCATTCTCGATGAGCATTGGATGCTCTTTTTAATGCTTTTTTAATCACAGCCGGGGGATATCCACGGTGTAATAATCTAGATGCCAACCCTTGGGCTTGAATATTAAACTCAGTTTTCTCAGAGCAAAGATGCCGGAGGCGCAAAAATTGGCCGATTGGAAGACTCTTCTTTAAACTGTATGCATGAAAACTAGAAAAATGCAGAAGTGTATTTCTATCCATTGGTTTTTTGTACAAAGTAGTGGTAAAATGATCATTGTCTATTGTAATAAAAATGTCCAAAAAAGAAATGTGAAGATGATGAAACTGCATTGAGAAAACAAGGTTAGAATCTAAAGTGTTTAACCACTGTAAAAATTTATTCAAATGTGGAACATCGCTATACCAAAGAAAAAATATATCGTCGATATAGCGAGTCCAATGAGAGATGTATGAAAAAATAGGAGCAGGATATAACAGCTGTTCTTCAAAATTAGCCATATACAAGTTGGCTACACTGGGGGCCATGGTGGCCCCCATAGCTGTTCCATGTATCTGATTGTAAAATTGATCATTTTCCAAAAAATAGTTGTCACAAAGAGCAAATCTTGCTAACCTAACCAAAAATTCGGTAGGTACCCGATGTGGTCTGGGGCGGGTCTCCAAAAATTGTTCCAAAATAGAAAGGGCTGCATCCTGAGGAATACTGGTATATAATGCCTTTATATCAAGAGTCACCAAAATACATGTGGATGGTATATGTATTGATTCCAAACGTGCTAACATAGATTTTGTATCCTTTATATAGGAGGCCATCTGTGGAATAAAAGGTTGTAGAAATCTGTCAACGAAAATGGACAAGGGTTCTAACAAGGATCCTATTGTGTTAACGATGGGTCTACCTGGAGGAATGGTGGGATGCTTATGTATCTTAGGCAGCATGTATATAATCGGAGATCTATAATCCTTTTTGATAAGAAAAGCAGATTCTTTTTTTGTAATAAAACCTGTAGCAAACCCGTCCTCAATACAGTCCTCAATGTGTTTAAGAAGAGACGGACCAGGATCTTGAGGTAACACTCTATAATTAATAGTATCAGAAACATGCTCAGTAACCATTTTAGTGTAGAATTCTTTGTCCATAACAATAGTGGCACCGCCCTTGTCTGCTTGTTTGATAACGAGGGAAGAAGATCTTTTTAGTTCTATAAGTGCCTTATGTTGTGTCCGAGATAAATTAAATTGTATCTGCTCTTTATGTTGTTCAAGATGTACCAAAGCGTTTGACACTAAATCAATAAACGTTTTGATATACGGGTCTATAGGACCCGGAGGGAGCCAAACAGATTTCGGAGCAACAATGGAGCTATCGATAGTAGGTGGCTGAGCTGCAAAAAATAATTTCAACTGTAATTTGCGAAAAAATTGATACAGATCACATCTGGTTGCAAAAGCATCATATTGGTAAGATGGTACGAAAGAAAGACCCTTTTCAAGCAGAGATAATTGATCAGTAGAAAGCTGTTTAGATGAGATATTAATCACGGTAGGTTGCGACTGCTCTGAGATCTGGTCTGCGGGCGGCCGCCCGTATCCGGCCAGTTGCTCCCGCGTTGCCGAAAAAAACGGCGGCCAAATTGCCTGTTTGAAGCACGATAGTTGTTGTATCTTGAATCCGAATTAGCAGACTGTTGAGTTTCAGGGTTCTCTTCATCAGAACCGGAAGAGGAGTCTGCAAATGCAACTTTGCGTGGCTTAGATGTTTTACGGCATTGCCATATAAAGATAGTACCTGCTGCATAGTCCCTCTCATCCCTTTTAAATTTAGTAATCTTAGATTGACGAATCTCAGTGCAAAATTTATCCATCGATTGATTGAACTCATGTAACTTCTTAGTATACTCCTCGAGGTCTTCTGAAGACTGTAAGGCACTTTTAATCTCATCGCATGTAGTTGTTAAAGTGTGTGTGATTTTTTTCGTAATCTCCACTATTAGAAGCATAATATCTAAAGAGCACTTATTTAGGATGGCAATCCACTTTTGAACAAATTCTTCATCGTCACCATAGATAGAAGGCTCCAAGTTCCACCGAAGGCCGCGAGGAATCATCTCAGATTTAACATATTGCAATAGAGTAGATACATGAAGTTCAGAATGGATAACACGTTGATATGTATCGGATAGAGATGACCATGTTTGTATCTCAGGGGTGGAGGATTCATCAAACAGCAGTGGACCCTGCAGAGCTTGCGCAACTTGCTGTTCTGTATAATTGTAAACGTTGGACCACATATTGCTGCCACGCTAATCAACTCCCTTCTCTATAATTGGTGCTATAGGATAGCTGTGGTCTTTCACCTATAACTCACAGGTTCATATTTACTAAATGTATTGTGTATAGTCATATGTTCAACTGCTTAGAGTCCTGCACTCAGGAAAAACTATGAGATTTATAGTCAGCTGCTGTGCTGCTTGGCTAGTTAGCCAGATAAACTTATCCAGGTAGCTTAGAACGTATAGTCAGTGTCACAGCCATGCTGCTGAATATATCTGGCTGTCTTAAAGTTAGCTGGGTACGTTTATCTGGCTAACTTTAGGACAGCCCTACAGGCTGATCAGATTTAGCCAGATAAATTATCTGGCTAACTGAATATCGGAGTTAGCTGGATAACATATCCGGCTAACTCATCTCCTCCCAGTTGCACTCTTGGAATGCCCCTTGTTATGCTCGCCGCCCGCAGCAGCCCCACGGTGCGGCCCTCTCACCTCTCCATACAAGCATTAGGATCCAGCTTCCCGCTGGCGGCAGTGGGCCGCCAGTCCCCACCTCGGACTTCCTCCAGCACCTCCAGCCCTGCTCCACGTCCCGGGACCTCCAGCCAGGATGCCTCCATCCGTCGGGCCTCTCCGTGGGGTATGCGGAGGGACGCTGCCGGCGGTGCCGAGCCCCTCCCTAGGCGCGCGTGAGCGCACCACTGAAACCTTTAAAGGGCACGCTGCAGGAACCTGGCCGTGGACCCAGATGCTGATGTCAGTTCCCTCAGCGCTTAAATGCTCAGGCCTCGCACTGAAGCATTGCCTTTGCAACAGGTCTCCTTGGTCTCCTGTTCCTGGTTTCCTCATAGTCTTTCCTTCTCCATGAGCCTTGCTCCATGTTCCTGTTTCTCCAAATTCCTGGTTCCTGTTCTGTGTTCGTCTCATCTGTGTGCTGATTAACTTCCTGGTTCTGACCATCGCTACGCCTGACTTTGCCTGCCATCTCCAAGCCTGACCATTGCTACACCTGACGTTGCCTGCCTTCTCCAAGCCTGACCACTGCTACTCTTGACCTTGCCTGCCTTCTCAAAGCTTGACCACTGCTACATGCCTGACCTTGCTTGCCTTCTCCAAGCCTGACCACTGCTACAGGCCTGACCTTGTCTGCCTTCTCCAAGCCTGACCATCACTACGCCTGACCTTGCCTGCCTTCTCCAAGCCTGACCACTGCTACATGCCTGACCTTGCCTGCCTTCTCCAAGCCTGATCATTGCTACGTCTGACCATGTCTGCCTTCTCCAAGCCTGACCATTGCTACATCTGGTAAACAATAATATGCATGTCCTCAAAAACATCAGTGAACCCTACTACAAATAATTGGAGGTAAATCAATAAATACCATATCATAACTAATACTCAATGAAATCCAATCCTTTATTTTGTGATTATAATGAACCTATGTATCCTATAAATATAAGTACCTTAAAAATAAACGCACCTAAATCTCAGTTCATCACACCCATACCACAACACATCATGCTTTACGCTGCCATCATTACAACCACACCATTACACTCTCATTCATAACATAACTTACTCTCACATCCCATAAAACCAACAGCTTATTTAACTCTGAAATACTCTGATCTTAACAACCTTGAAATCACATTCTCACTGATGACTCATATAACAGATCAATATCATTTTAAACACTGTACACCTTTTCACACATGTAGCTCTTATATCAAATATAATGGATCAATGTCATTTTGAACAGGTATTCCCCTAATCTCAATCAAGTTCTTGAACAGATCTTCTCTCTTATCCTGAATATACTCCAGTCCGACGAGAGCCTTGTTTCTCCCTGTTGCACAGGGCTTCTTCAGGGACTTCACTTATTGAAATTTCAATGAGAAGATATTTCTAGATCTCCTTTTCAATCGGCGTCCATAGGTCCATTATCTAGCTGCAAAATTCATCAGAATCTACATTATTATAATTATACTATTATTCACATGTAACAAATAATTTCTCACTATCAAATCACCTTAATACATATTCCATTAATCATTAGTGCTGGAAAATGTAATGTTTGCTCTAAATATGGTAGATCACATGCTTTAAATTATATTAACATTTAATACAGACAAAAGTACCTTCAATAGAATATGTTACCATTCATATCCATTTTACCCACACGTCTTTCATCCCACGCTGGTCAAAACATACTGCAGTCTTCATATCTCTGTATCTTCCTTCATTGTTTGCCAGTTATCAGAACAGATTACTCGCACATATACTTTTACAGCTTCCCTCCATTGACTTCTTATCTGCTACAATTACAGCAAGTGCATATTATAAACACAATACCCATCGTTAACAAATCCCCTTGAAATATCAATTGAAAAAATTCTCTAATCTCTTATCTTACCTGTAAACCGCAGCAGCATTCACATTCATGTATTGTACCAGCATTCAAAGTATTATTCCATTGCTACATCTGACCACGCCTGCCTTCTCCATGCTTTGACCATTGCTACATCTGACCACACCTGCCTTCTCCATGCCTTGATCATTGCTACGTCTGACCATGCCTGCCTTCTCCGTGCCTTGATCATTGCTAGGTCTGACCATGTCTGCCTTCTCCAAGTCTGACCATTGCTATGTCTAGGGGGTGTAAAAGATGTTGTGGATGATGTGGTAACCAGAAGGAGGTTTGATGATTTGGAAAAAATATTATGGAAGGATGGGTTTGGGCTTAGGCCACTGTGGCCACTTCATTTATTTTACATTTGGTGGATTACAAGAGGAAAGGGATCACTGAGTGCCCACCCTCACTTTTTTCAAATGTTTTATGGAGTGGGGGCTATGGGACTGTGCCTCAAGGCACATGTTCATGATATATTTTCCTTAACCGGCAATATTCCCAGACAACTTTATCCCTGCTCTTGGCCCCATCTAGAGTTAGCCATTTGCTCCCCTACTCCACCCATGCTCAACCTTTACCATAACCCCAGACCCCTTCCCCTGAAACTCCAACTGGAAGCATGATAGTGTCTCACCTGCTTTCAGCATTGCTCTGACAGCCACGTTGGAAACAAAAGATAATAATACTGCTGCCAGAGTCTTTGGAAGCAGCCTGATAAGGTAAAGTTCTCCAGGAACTTGGAATCCTAACCGGTGATATTGAAATATAGCAGACAGACAGACTGGATTCCAAAGCTAAATAAGAATCCTTGCACTGATGTTGATTCAACTGTTACCAGATGATGGATTTGCTTCAAACTGATCTGGATGAGTTAATGCTATTAAAAGCTGTTTCCATTCATAGAGCTAGCAATGTACCTTGGCTCATTAGTGCGCTTAGAGCCTTTAGACAGATCTCAGAGCCTGAGCTTAAGTTACCTGATAATCTTGCACTCTGCCTTTCTAAATTGGAGTTATAGACTAGAGATGTATAGAATTAAGAATCATTTTTTTCTGCTTAGATAAAGCTTCAAATTGCCTGTGTGAAATGTTCCTATTTTTAAGAAACTTAACAACTCTTCTAGCCTTTTGTCCTATAATGTGTCAATTTCATGTAAGCAAATTGCCAACTTTTTCACTGAGAAAAATTTTTAATTTAACCACAACTTCTAATACAATTCCATGAGATTCCATGTCTTGCTTAGATGTTTCTACTGAAACTATTGTTGGGAAGATTACTTATGCCACTTGTTCACCAATTTTAAATGATAAAGTAAAATAGGAAAATTTTAGTTTGGGTTGTCTTCCTGAAATTATGCAGATTGTCTCAAATGTTAACCATTCTATTACCCATTTAATACTTGTTCTATTGTTTTGTTACACTTTTTTCAAGAGGATTACTGTACTTTCATGGTTACGTTAGTTAATGCTTTCTTATCTGATGGCTGGCTACCTTCTCTATTAAGCATGCTGTCATTTGACCAATTTTGAAGAAGCCAAATTTGGATCTTTTGATTGTAACAAACCACCTCCCTATTTCTTCTTTACTATTTTTAGGAAAAATAATTCAGGCAATAGTCTTAAAACAATTTCAGGAAATTGTCAATGAGCATGAAGACTGGATCTGTTTCAATTGGAGTTTTGCCCAGCACACAGCATGAAAATATTGCTACTGTCATACTTAGACGTTTTTCTCAGAGGTTTTGATTCAGGTGGTCAGTTTTTGACACCTTTGCTGCATTGGATACTGTAAATTATCAGATTCCATTGTCACATTTGATTAAATTGGGCATTGACTCAATAATATTGTCATGGTTTAAGTAGTATCTATTTGACAGGATACAGCATATTGTCATGGGAAATAACTTCCCTACCATTTTTAAGGATTCTGGAATTTTGTAAGGCTCTGATTTCTCAGCTCTACTTTTTAACATCTATCTCCATCCTCTTTGTAGATTGCTGATGACCTAGGCATTGATTATGACCTTTGTGCGGAAGACATTCAGTTTTATATACCAGTATTGCCCTCATTAAATAAGATGCTAGTTACAATGGCTAACTGCTTATAAAAAAAAATCAGGTTATGCATAGCTGCAAATAAGTTGTTATTGAACATGAATAGCAACTGAAATACTCTATCTTGCTAGATTTCCATCTTTAGCAATTGAAGGTTTAATTCTGATTATTATACAGACTGGTAGTTAAGGGATCTATATTAAGTTGTGTTTATTACATGATCTGAAACCAGTTTTGTCTAAAAGCAATTTTCAAACAGTTCTTCAAGCATTAATGCAGACGGCTATGTGACTTTTTGTATCTTGGACTGCCTACATCAGCTTTGAAAGTGCTGCAGGCATCCAAAATGTTGCAGCTTTATTGAGTTCTTCTGCCTTCTTTTAAGAAACACTACCTCAGAGGCATGACTCCACTGAAATCCTCTGCCTCTTTTTAACAAACACAACCTCTGAGGCATGACTCCATCAAATTCCTCTGCCTCTTTTTAATGAATGCTACCTCAGATGTATGACTTCAATGAGATCCTCTCTCTCCATTTACCAAATGAAACCTCCAAGACATGTCTCCACTGAGGAACTCTGTCTCCTTTTAACAAACACATCTGAAGCATGACTCTGTTGAGATCCTCTGCTCCTTTTAGCAAATGCAACTTCCAAGGAATGTCTCCACTGAGCTCCTCTGCCTCCGTTCCCAAGATGCCACCACTGAGTCATGACTCCACTGACTTCCCCTGCCTGCTTCACCCCAAACAGTTGTTGAGGAAAAGAAGGCAGGGGAAGACAGTGGAATCATGACTGAGTGTTGGTGTTTACAAAAATCCACCACTGAGGTATGATCAAACTGATCTCGCCTGTCTGCTTCATTCCAAAGAGTAGTTGAGGCAAAACAGGTGGGGGGGGGGGGGGGGGGGGGGAGGGCATCAGTGGAATCAAGCTCAGTTGTGGTGTTTGCCAAACAGAACCACTGATGCAAACTCTCAGGCATGACTCCGATGAACTCCTCTACCTCCTTTCCCCAGATGCCACCACTGAATTATGACTCCACTAGCTTCCCTTACCTGCTTCACCCCAAACAGTTGTTAAGGAGAACCATGCAAAGGGAGACAAGGGACTTATACCTCAGAGATGGTGTAAACACCAGCACTGAGGCCTGATTCCATTGACTCTTTCTACCTGCTTCACCCCAAACAGTTGTTGAGGAGAAGCAAGCAGGGGAGGTCACGTGAATGAGGCCTCAGTGATGGTGTTTGCCAAACACCACTGGGCCATGAATCTCCTGAGATCCACTGCCTCTTCTACTAAAAACCAACATTTAAGAATAACATTCTTTATCAGCCTAGCTTTCTCCAAGCCTAGACACTATGGTCTGTCACTTATAGCTATGGCATCCCCGTGTCAAACCCTAACCACTGTGCCCTGTCACTTACAGTTACAGCATGCCATTTTCAAATCCTAATCACTGAGGCCTGTCATTTACAGCTTTAACATGCCATGTTGCAACCATTACCAATGAGGCCTGTCATATCTACGGCCAGCCATGTTCCAACTACTGCCAATGAGGCCTGTCACTTACAGTTACGGAATGCCATGTAACAATCAATAACACTGAGGCCTTTCACTTATAGTTTTGGCATGCAATGTTCCAACCATTATCAATGAGGTCTGTCACTTACAGCCATGGTATGACATGTTCCAGCCATTACCAATGAGGCCTGTCAAGCTAATGATTGCATTTTCTAACCATTAACACTTAGGCCTCTCAGTTACAGCTATGGCTGCCATGTTCCAACCATTACCAATTAGGCCTGTCACAGCTACAGCATTCCATGTTCCAACCATTAACAGTCAGGCCTGTCTCTTACATCTCTGCATGCCATATTCCAACTAGTACCAATGAGGCCTGTCACTTATAGCTAAGCTATGCCATGTTCCAACCATTACTAATGAGGCCTGTCATTTACAGCTACAGCATGCCATGTTCCAACCATTACCAATAAGGTCTGTCACTTACAGCAGCTATGGCATTCCATTTTCAAACCATTGTCACATACAGCTACATCATGCGAAGTTACAACCATTAAAACTGAGGCCTGTCACTGACAGATAAATGAGTGCCAGATTCCAACCATTTCCTTAAGAGGCATCTCACTTAGAACAACTATGTCATGTCATGATCAAACCATTACCAATGATGCCTGAAACTTACAACTATGACATGCCATGTTCCAACCAGTACCAATGAGGCCTGTCATTTAGAGCAGCTACGGCATGAATTCCAGAGCTTAATTAGATGAGTGAAAAATAATTTTCTCCAATTTGTATTAAATGAGTTACTTGCTAACTTTATGAAGTGCCCCCTAGTCCTTTTATTATCTGAGAGAGTAAATAAGTGACCTGTTCAAGTCATTTCATGATTTTGTAATCCCAATCATATCCCCCCTAAGCTGATTCTTCTCCAAGCAGAACAACCCTTACCTCTTTAGCATTTCCTCATAGGGGAGCCGTTCCATGCCCCTTATTATTTTGGTTGCCCTTCTCTGTACTTTCACCAGTGAAACTATATTATTTTTTAAATGTGGTGACCAGAATTGCACACAATATTCAAGTATGGTCTCACCATTGAGCGATACAGAGGCATTATGACATCCACCATTTTATTTGCCATTCCCTTCCTAATAATTCCTAACATTCTATTTGTTTTTTTTTACCACTATAATACATTGAGCCAACAATTTCAATATATTATCCACTATGACACCTAGATCATGTGACTCCTAAGATGGAACATAACATCATGTAACTACGCATTAAGAAAGGTAGAAGGAATGTAAAACAATTAACAGCATGGTTAAAAGGTGAGGTGAAAGAGGCTATTTTATCCAAAACACATCCTTCAAAAACTGGAAGAAGGAGCCATCTGAAGAAAATAGGGAAAAGCATAAGCACTTGTCCACTTTAAATTTCATCTGCCATTTATAAGTGCAATATTTCAGTCGCACATAGTTCTCCTGCAATTTATCACAATCCACTTGAGATTTAACAACTCTGCATAATTTTGTGTCATCCACAAATCTGATCACCTCACTCATTGTACCCCTTACCAGATCACTTATAAATATATTAAAAAGCACCGGTCTAATTACAGATCCCTGGAGGACTCCACATTTTACCTTTTTCCATTGTGAAAAATGCCAATTTAATCCTACTTTCTATTTCCTGTCTTTTAACCAATTTGCAATCCACAAAAGAACATCACCTCCTATCCCATGACATTTTAATTTTCTTAGAAACCTCTCATGAGGGATTTTGTTGAACGCCTTCTGAAAATCTAAATAACCACATCTACAGGTCACCTATGTCCACATGTTTATTCAACCCTTCAAGAAAATGTAGGCGATTTGTGATGCAAGACTTCTCTTGGGTAAATTCATGCAGGCTGTGTCCCATTAAACTATGTCTATCTAAAGTTTTGTGATTTTATTCTTTGTAACTGTTTCCATGAATTTTCCCGGCACTGAAGTCTGCTCACCAGTCTATAGTTTCCCAAATCACCCCCTGAGCCCTTTTTAAATAGTGTGGTTACATTGGCCACCTTTCAGTCTTCAGGTACAATGCTTGATTTTAATGAAATGTTATACATTAACGGGCGGATTTTAAATGCCCTGCAGGAGATCGCTCCCAGACCCCCACTGGACCACCAGGGCTTTTGGCAAGTCTTGGGGGGACCCTCCTGACCCCCACAAGACTTGCCAAAAGTCCAGCGGGGGTCCGGGAGCGACCTCCTGCACTCGGACCGTCGGCTGCCAGTATCCAAAATGGCGCCGATAGCCTTTGCCCTTACTATGTCACAGGGGCTATTGGTGCCATTGGTCAGCCCCTGTCACATGGTAGGAGCACAAGATGGCGCTGGCCATTCAGTGCTCCTACCATGTGACAGGATCCGGCCAATGGCACGGATACCCTGTCACATGGTAAGGGCAAAGGGCCATCGGCGCCATTTTGATTAGTGGCAGCTGACGGCCCGGGAGCGGGAGGATGGCCCGGAGTGGGAGATCGCGGGAGATCTGAACTAGACAGACTATGGATTACCCCAACAACTTGGCTTCGAGTGTTTTGCTAACAGAATTTTGACTGTGTAATTTACTACACTTGTGAATCTGCTAGTAAGACTGAATTTTATACTCAGACTCCTGCTCCAAGAAGCAGAAGTCTAGCTATCTCTTGAAAGGATTAAAGCAAAGAACATCTTTACCCTGCTTCTGCCATCATATCTCATGGAGACGTTTGTGAGACCTTTACGTTATATGGTATTTCACTGGATTTCACCCGAGATGTTGAGACAGATTCCTGGACTTCTGCAAGACTTGATTGGATTAATTACCTTTCAGCTGGGATAATTAGTTTGGTATTGTGTTATTTATTACTAAATGAAAGTTAGCTTAGAGATAACACAAAGTTCTTTTTATCTTTCATTACAGTGCTTCCTCTGTGAAACTATAACAAGCTTAAAAACTAAAGAAACAAAAGAAAATAAATATTTGTACTAGGGATGTGCTTTCGTCTAGGATGAATTAGACAATTTCAACGAAATTGTCTAATTTGTCCTCGTTCGGCCACCTAGAAAAACGAAGGAAATTTCCCTGAAATTTCGGGAAATTTCAGTTTTTGGGGTTAGCGGTGTTGTGTTCTGGTGGTTTAGTGTTCCCATGGGCCTCAGTCCGACCCAGGCCATCCAGGGCCGAGCCAAGGGTTGACGGTGGCCCCATATGGCTGACGGTATACCCTCCGCCAGGCCGGCAAGCTCCCATGGCCAACATCCGAGGATGTTGGAAGGTGAATGGTCCTCCGACCATTCCGGCCCTTTCGGACCTGCTGTGAGCAGCATGGAGCAGCAGGCCTGGTCTGAGGTTGAGGGCAGACGGGCCTTGACATGATGACATGACTATGGAGTGATGCAATGGCATCCGGGGACAAAGACACATGGCTGATGCAACGGCATCACAAGGCACGAAGACTCGGGGTTGATGCCACGGCATCCATGGTGAGGACACAAGGCTGATGCAATGGCATCCATGACGTAGACACTTGGGATTGATGTGGACAGCATCCAGATGAGACTCTTGACATCCACAAAGGCAACACGAGGCATGGACATTGGCACTGTCTCTCAGGGCGCCCTACTCAGGCCACCCGCGGGACTGAGTCGCGGACCACCCTGTCCATTACGCGCCCTACACAGCCCTTGCAGACTGGTCACGGACCACGACAGGAGCGGGACAGCACAGGAACACACATCAGGACTTGACGGCTCAGGAGCACAGGACAACCGTCCACCAACAGGCTAGTCCACCCAGGAGAACTGCATCTGAGGGACCCCCGGCCTACCGGTACCAGAAGGCTCGAGAGCGAAGACGAGGCATAGCGTAGGAAGGAACATCAAGGAAGGCAGGAACACCAGGACGTAGAGGATGAAGACACCTGGACGAGGACCTCAGGTACGAAGACATGACATGGAAGAACAAGAAGACATCATGATGAGGAGCTCCATGAGAAGAAAACCTTACATGGACTCTGGCAGGCAGGAGCCTCCAGAGTGAAGAGACGATGATGATGCAAGGCCAGGAACAATGGACGGAGCAGCCCTTTATAGGGCTGAGCAGGAAACAGTCATCAAGGGGCCCAGACACTGCCTGTGTCTGGCCCTTTAAATATTGCAAAGATACGTGGCCGCGTGCCTAGTAGCAGGAAGCAGAGGCTGTGCAGGACCATGGCCAGTGGCCTGCACAGTGTCTGTGCGTCAGACGCCAGAATAGGCAGGGCTGAGCCTGAGAGCAGGCTCCAATGTGAGCAGCGGCTCCAGCCGCTGCTGGAGGCCCCAGGGGTGACTCCTGCCGCTACTCCAGCCCGGGGCTTTTGCGGCCTCCAGCCGCAAAGACGTGGATGACGGCGGGGGGACTCCCAGCCCCGAAGGAGACCACGGCTCCGGCCGCGGAACGGAGGAGAGATGCAAACGACGGGGGCACTCCCAGCCCCGAGGGAGACCGCGGCTCCGGCCGCAGAAGACAAGATGGAGCACGGGCGGCCTCCGTGCCGCGTGGGCAGGCTGACGGCGTCGTCCTGCTGCCTCTGTGAAGAAAGGCAGTGAGGGTAAGTGGCCTGCTCACGGGGGAAACCCGCAGGCAGCGCAATTCATAACAAGCGGGCACTAATGGGGTTAGTGTGCGCTAACATTGAAACTAACGGGGAGTTAGCGTGTGCTCACTAACCCAAAATTTGGGGCGGCAGAAAAAAAAAAGGCCTGAACTGTGGGAAACCTGTTTTTAAGTCTTTTATAGATTATTTTTAACCATTCTATTTATTGTTCTATTTTTTAAGCTTAGAGCTTTTACTTGAGATTTTGTTTAATTATTTTATTAGGAAATATGTTGTTTAATATGATTATTAACTGATGATGTATTTTCTTCCTCTTACCAATTACTATGATTTTATTTACTTTTTATAGATACCATGTATTAGTTTTTATTGTAAACAGTTTTGGTGGCTAGTTCCAAACATCGGTATAAAAAAGTCGATTAAATAAATAAATAAACCAAAATTTCCCACGATGGGCTGATAACGAAGGCTGAACCAAAAGGTTCGGCCGAAGCACATCTCTAATTTGTACCATATTAAACCTTGTACATTTATGCTGCTATAATAAGGTTAATTGACTACCTCACAAAAAGTATATTTAACTGCTCCCTAAAACTAACAAATTTGTATCAATCATTAAATTACACTATTTTAATCAATTGTAAGATATCCACACCAGATATTCCTATAGTCCTTGTACTTGCGCAGAGTTGATCACATCTAAAAGATGAATTTTAAAAGGCCAGCACATGCCAAAACTGGGAAATATATGACTATGTCTGGCCAGCGTGAACCGAGCAGATTTTAAAAACTGCCTCAGTATGCATGTATCTTCCAGTGTGCACAAATGAAAGCTCCAAAAAAGGGACAGAGCGTGGGCATGGTCTGGACAAGACATTGGCATACCTGAATTTCAACTTCAAATTAGCGCATAAATACTTATGTATACAGGCATGCACTGGGGTCCCCTGCTGCATAATTTTACTTCTACTATGGAGGATGTGTAAGTTATAAAATAAAGATAAATAAATACTTCAACTGGGTTTTAAGGGTAAGGGCTAACAAGAAAGCAGAAAGGCAATTAAGCTGGTAGAGTTTAGAAGTAATATCCCTGACATGGGAGAATTGGGCTAACTGGTAATGGCATTGGTGCATGTGCCTATTAAAATCCCCCCACTTATGCAGTAGAAGCTGCATTTGCGCAAATATGCACGCATCCACTTAAAATTGGGCATACATGTTCGCACATTCAGGCTATTTTATAATGTGTACATATAGGCGCTTATGTTATAAAATGGCCTTGTCACAGATGAACATGCACACGTGTGCCCGTGCACCTGTTTAAAAGTGACTGCCCTGATTGTAACTCCAAAGGAGTTCTCAACTGCTTTCCAGTATGTTATTATCAGCAGTTTTTACAGTAAGTGGAAAAATAAACATGACATTCCATTCTTTAATTTTTTAAATCAAATTTTCAAATCATCAGCCCACCATAATATATGTTTTAAAATAAACCGTAGCCTATTTAGATGATTAAAACTAGTAGCCAGATTTTTTTTAAGACAGTAGAGACATAATTGGCAAAAGAAAACAAGTTATAATGGGCTTAATGTTACTTGGAGCCAGGGTAATTAAAGCTTATTTCTGGATTAGCTTTATGACAAATCTCATTAAAGTGTGGTTCTACTGTAAGTGTAAATTTGTGCTGTGCATGCTTTCCTCAAGCCATCATAAATAGGAGTTCCATGTTTATTTACATATTTTTGGAGGAGGCGTTTATTGCGTACTAATTACAGATCTTAGGTTGCAAAGTAAAGCTTTCTGTTTGTTCCTGGAAAAGGTTAAGCACTATTCTAGAAACGAAAGAATCTATGCATTAAATCAGTATTAATCCAAGCCCTTTACTAGTTAAACTAGCTGTGCTCTAACTCAGATTTCATAAATCCAGTGAAGCAGGGCAATATGTGACTGATTATTTTACACCCTGGAGTTTTGCATTACTTAACTTAATTTGAATTGAATGCCATTTGGCCAATGATTAATATTTACTTGCATTAAAAAAACAATTAGTATAATTGTAATAGCAAATACAATTTTTGAATAATCAAGTAGGCATATAAAACAAATTAAATTATTAAGGTTTTTTTCTCCTTGCTTTCCTTATGGCATTTTATGTATTTCTGAGCAGAAATAAAAGGTGAATTTTAAAAACCCAGTGTGCACATTAATTAGGAGATGTGTGAATAAGTCGGGCTCGTGCGTGCTGTGGGAGATATGCATATATCTCCCATTGCACGCACATCTCCAAAATTTTACAAAGGGGTGGGGTAGGGGTGTTTGTCTGGGTAGGGCATGGCATTTCAGGGCATGAACCAGAGATGTGCTTATAAATACTTACATGCTTGGGTGCACAACTGTATCCCATGCCATGTAAGTTTACTTCTGCTATGGAGGAGGTGTAAGTTATCCGTTAAAGGAAAAAAGGCAGATCTGTAAGGTTTTAAGGGTTGAAGCTAACAAGAGGGAATGAAGGCTATTAAATTAGAGGGGTTTGGAGGACCTACCCTTTAATTGGGCAAACTAGGGACAAATTGGTTTAACTGGCAAAGGCATTGGTGCATGCCACTTTTAAAATCTCCCAACTTACACAATAGAAGCGGGATTTGAGTGGACATATGCGCGCTTATTTAAAATCTGGCGCATAGGTGCACATGGCCAGACTATTTTATAACATGCATGCACATGTATATATTATAAAATGGCACGTCGCCAGGCTTGCTGATGCGGTATATACAAAACTGATAATATCTATTATAGCAAACATTTTGAGTGTTGATAAGAGACGAAGAGGTTGTTTTTGAGGTTTTCCTTTTTGGAAATAGTATATTATAAAATGGCCATGTCCCTGGGCATGGGATGATGTATACGCGTAAATGTGTGCCTGGACACTGGTTTGAAAGTCACCATCCAAGTGTTTAAAATTTGAGTGACCTAGTCTATTTGACTAGTGCTGTTATTACACTGAAATTAGTTATTGCTGAGCACTTTGATCTCTATCTGCCATCATTACTATGTTAAATAATTTTCAGAAACATATGTTGGCATGATACAAATAAAGTATGACTCTAGCATAGAAAGTCAAGAGTAGCCATGGGCAAAAGATTTTTAAGAACAGGTATTAGAAACATAGAAACATAGAAATGACGGCAGAAGAAGACCGAATGGCCCATCCAGTCTGCCCAGCAAGCTTCACACATTTTTTCTCTCATACTTATCTGTTTCTCTTAGCTCTTTGTTCTATTCCCCTTCCACCCCCACCATTAATGTAGAGAGCAGTGATGGAGCTGCATCCAAGTGAAATATCTAGCTTGATTAGTTAGGGGTAGTAGGGGTAGTAACCGCCGCGATAAGCAAGCTACACCCATGCTTATTTGTTTTACCTAGACTATGTTGTACAGCCCTTGTTGGTTGTTTTTTCTTCTCCCCTGCCGTTGAAGCAGGGAGCTATGCTGGATATGCGTGAAGTATCAGTTTTTTTCTCCCCTGTCGTTGAAGCAGAGAGCCATGCTGGATATGCATTGAAAGTGAAGTGAAGTATCAGGCACATTTGGTTTGGGGTAGTAACCGCCGTAACAAGCCAGCTACTCCTCGCTTTGTGATTGCAAATCCTTTTTTTCTTCACCCCTGTCGTTGAAGCTATGCAGGATATGCGTGAAGCATCAGTTTGTTTTTTTTTTAGTTTTTTTGGTTTTTTCCCCTGCTGTTGAAGCAGAGAGCTGTGCTGGAAATGTCAGGGGTTCACAGCTTTTATCTCAAATAAATATGAAAATGTAGGAAATAAAATCACACAGGACAAAAAAGATAGTACACCAACAAACTGAAGAATAGAAATATGGAAGTTGAAAAGCATAGGGGTCCATTTATTATTTATTGCATTTAGTCTGCAGAAAGTTGCAACAACATGGTGCAGAGGCAGACCAGGGCTGTAATTAAAATGTATTTTTGGGAGTCAACATCCACTTTAGATGTCTGGACAAATCAGTGGGATTTCTCTTAAATAGCCCCTTATAAGGTCTGTGACTTTTTTTTGGATTCTTGCAAACTACATAATTTAGCAAAGAGCCATGGTTTGCCTCATCAGAGGGTGAAGGCTCAGATACCCCTAATATTCAGGAGGAAGAGGAGGAAGAAACATAAGGGGCTCTTGATAAGGCCCCTGTAATGCTCACAAGAGCTGGGCCTCAGCAAAGGGGCAGGGAGGGGGCAGGGAGGGGCGGGGCTGGAAGCACCTGGGGAAATTCTGCACAAAACAAAAATGCACAAAACTTAAAATTCTGCAAAGTTCTGCAAACTTTATAGTGGTCAAAATAAACACAATTTACATGACAGTCTAAGTAATTACATTTTAAATTAATACAGAAAAAGGTTATTACTTAAAGATACAGAATTTTAAATATTTTGAGCAGAATTTCCCTAGAAATTTACTGTAAGAGTGTCCCTTCTACTCCCTCTCCCTACTCCCCTGACCACTTTGCCTCTTGGGCCCTAACTTCTCCACCTGCCAGTATCTCTCCCCTCCACCTCAACCCCTTCCACTCTATCGCCAGTCCCAGAGTTTGACCCCATTCTCAGTACTGCCCTTCACACAGGGTCCCTCTGTTTCTCCCTCTCTCACACACATGCTCCCTCTCTCTCGAGTGCACATACACACCCTCATACAAGCTCCCTCACTCTCTCACACACACACATCCCCTCATACAGGGTCCCACTCTCTTGCATACACATCCACAAAAGCTCCCTTTCTCTCTCATGCATATACCCTCACACAGGCTACTTATGTCTCTCTCTCATGCACCCCTTCACACAGACTTTCTCTCACACATACACAATCCCTTCACACAGGCTAGCACCCTCACATACACATGATCCCTTTCTCATACACACTAGCTCTCAGTCTCTCACACATATACACACTCCTTCACAATCTCCTCATATAGGCTCCCTCTCTCTGGCACCCAAACTCAAGCACCCCCCTGCTCTCTCTCTCACACATTCCTACCTACCCTTCCTGGTTTCTCTCAGACACCCCTGCTCTTTCACCTCCCCTACTTTCTCTCACTGTGTCCTGCTCACCCCCTGTACTCTCCCCCCTCCCCCCTCCTCCCTGCTCTCTATCTCCCCCTCCCTTCTCCTCTCACACTCCCTCCACCATCCCTCCCCCTTCCCCCTCTCACCCTCCTCTCCCCTCTCCCTCCCCCGCTCCCACCTCTCCACCTCCACCCTCTCATACCCCCTCCCATCACCCCTCCCTTCTCTCACACGCCCTCCCCTCTCTCACACCACTTCCTTCCCTTCTCCTCTCTCACCCCATCCCCTTCCCCCTCCTCTCTGGTTCTTGTATATTACTGTACATAACTCACATAACTCTTCCTCACCAAGTCATTCCTGACAAATACTATATAAGCCATATAACCTTATAGTACACAAAATCTTTTATAGCAGGTAGACACTACACCTTATCCTAACCACTCAAGCTCTGCAATTGTATATTGTTAAACTTTCCCAATCTCTATTCCACATAGGGTTGCCAACAGTCTAGATTTTTTCTGGATTGTCCAGATTTATGCTTTTATGTCTAGAAGCCAGAGGCAGAGCTGGAAAAATGGAAATTGTCTGGAGTTTTGTCCTCTGTGTTCTGCTCTGTCTGCAGAGTGCAGCATACATCTTACTCAATCCCCGTGAGCAGGGCTGGCCAACTGGGCAATCACCCAGGGCACCAGCCCATAGGGTGTTGGTTGCCTCCCTCCAAATCAGATATTGAAAGAGGGAGCAGGCTGCAGGGCAGCCACCAGGGGGGTCCTAATCACCAGTGGCTGAAGATGACAGGATGTGTAGGGCAGCTGCCAGTGGCTGAAGATGACAGGAGGATGCAAGGCCATCGGCGAAGCCCAAACCACTGGCGGCTGAAGATGACAGGAGGCTGTAGGGCCACCAATGGAGCCCAAACCGCCAGCCATGGGCTACTGCTCATCGTGCGGCCAAAGTGAATTAAATCAAAGATAATCTAGAGAGGCCAGAAGGTGTGGGAGATCATTGGTGTGTTGTGTGTGGGAGAGCATATGAGAGTGAAAGCTTGTGTGGGTGTGTGCATGGGAGAAAATGTGAGTGAGAGCTTGCATGTGTTTGTGGGAGAAAATGTGATAATGTAAGCTTATGTGTGTGGGAGAGCATGAGAGAGTGAGAGCTTGTGTGTGTGTATAGGGAAGCATGTGAGAGTGAGAGCTTGTGTGTATATAGGAGAGCATGAGAGCTTTTGTGTGTTCAGGAAAGCATGTGAAAGCTTGTGTGTGTAAGAGAGCATGTGAGTGAGAGTTTGCATGTGTGTATGGGAGAACTTGTAAGAGTGCAAGCATATATATGTGAGAGAGAGACAGTGAGAGTTTTGAGAGTGTGTGTACGTGTGTGCGAATGTACAGTAGAGCATGTGAGAGCTTGTGTGTGTGTGTATGGGATAGCATGTGAGAGTGAAAGCTTTTGCATGTGTGTATGGGAGAGCATGTGAGTGCAAGCTTGTGTGTGAGAGACAGAGAGTGAGAGTTTTTGTGTGTGCATGTGTTTGTGTATGTATAGTAGAGCATGTGAGAGCTTATGTGTATTATTAGAGAGCATATGAGAGTCAGAGCTTGTGTGTGTATGTGTGTGTGTGTGTGTGTGTGAAAGCATGTGAGTAAGAGATCATGTGTGAGTGAGAACTTGTGTGTGTGAATATGAGACAGTTTGTGAGAGAGAGGTTTTGTGTTTGTGTGTGTGGGAAGTAGGAAAGGAAGATGGGAGGAGAGTGAAGAAACAGAAAGAGAAGAGAGACACTGATAAAGGAATTAGAAGATCAACAAGGGGAAAATGGAAAAAAGGGACAAGGACCAACTGATTACAAAAATAAGATCAGACAATAAAGGTAAAAAATCATTATTTTGAGTTTTTATCAATTGTGATATGCCATCTTTGAGAATGTGAATTCTTATAATTTTTGTATTTTGCTCTTTCTTTAAAAATCCACTGTTCAGTTTGGTTTCTTAGGCTTTCTATTTCATTTTTGTCTACACGTTTCTGTTCTAATTTGTAGTTCCTTAATTCTGTATTCAGTAAGGATTAGTCTGTGTTCTGCCTGTGTGTAATTGAGGTGTGGTTTCTCTGTAGAGATTTGTGGCAGTCTAGATTGGTCTGTTTGGCCAATAGGTGGTATATTAGTGTTCAAATGTTGGTGTAATATTTGTATTGCTGCTGTTTCATAGACAAGGTTGCTGCTCTTTTGAGTCCTGAGAATTATTGCTGTGATTGTATGAAATGGCAAAATTCTAGGGTTTTTGTTTTTTTTGCAGGGGGTTGTGTTATTTCACACAATATTTGACAGTGAAGGGAGTTTGTTTTGCTGAGATGACACCAGAATTTGAAAAAACCCCCAAAACTATATATATATAAATTTTTTTTTGCATGTTCAGTTGTAATGTGAACTGTCCTAATTCTGCTTTGCACCTATTCTTATGATTATTGAAGTTTTATTGTAGTTATGATGATCTCCACCTTTCTGGAGAGAGGATTCATGATAAAATACATGGATATTTGCTTTATTATGTGATTGGATCTGTATTTCTGTTATATGTTTTTTGTTTGCTTTTTACATGACATTCTACTTGTGTATTTGTAACTGCAATAAATATAAAATAAATTAATATACATCAATAAGGAAGTTTTACTGTGGGTAAGTGCTTGAAATAAGCGAGTTAAACAATGTTAAGGTTCATTTATGATACATCACAGCTGTTACAGACAGAAATCCATTGGGATGCGGAGTGCCCTACTGCTAGGCGTTAATCGGTGGGGGGGGCAGTGAACATTCCAGAGAAGTGTGTGCATTGCATTTCTGCTGGCCTTGGTCCTAGGGAAGAGGGGGCCTTGGGGAAAAGAAATGAGGGGTGAGGAAGGGAATAATAGACATGTGTGGGAACAGAAGGATAGCACTAGTGAAACTGGCAACCCTAAATCCAAAGCAGGCAACACTGAAAACAGGCTATATAGGACAAAAATCATACATGAACCTCTCATCCCAGCATAAAGGGCAATTTATTTTCCTCTTCCATCTTACAATTATGCCCTAAGCCTTTTCTTCAAAAAGCTTCCAGCTAAAACTTACAGGCATGAAGGAAGAGAAAGCTTTCGTCCAAGTTAGGAAAGTCTTCAGACTCCAACTGCTTCTCTATGCAAGACCATATATAAAATGAAGAGATAAATAGAGAAGAAAGAAGAATTCACAATGGAACAACCATCCTCTTTTCATGGATAATATGTCTCCAGGGTGCACAATTTGAGGCTATGTCAATTCCACATAATTACTCACTCTGATAAAAAACACAAATTCATTATGTAGTTTGCTATCCATGACAATTCTAAGTTGTCTTTGCATTTATACAGGCTGATTCTTGGTTTTTCTGAAGGTTCTTCAAATATGTATTAATTTTGAGGAGAACCAACTGATGAATCAAGGTCAGATTACACAGATGCAATGTTAAATATACAAGCACTTACAGATCTTTTCATGTGCCAATGGTTAGAACCTACTAATGTGATCTAGAACAATGGTTCTCAACAGGTGTGTCGAGACACACTAGTGTGTCACAAAGACTCAGGAGGTGTTTCACAGAGCCAGAAAAAGACTGATCTTTCCTCATCAGTCTGGGCAGGAGTTGACGGACTTCTCTTCAACTGGGTATGACAGGAAGATGCTGTTGCTTCCTTCTCCTCTTTCTGGACAGTGAGAGGTTATTCCCTTGTCCTTCATCCAGATCAGAGCGTGATATCACCAAATCGTGTTCATATGGGCCTGGCAGAACACCAAATTTATCTTCCTCTGCCTGGCCTGGCAGTGAGGCTGCTAATGCTCTCTTCACCCCAATAGGGCCCGGATATGAAAGCAGGAACATTAAGGAGAAATGTGCATGCTCTTCATTGCTCTATAGATCTGCTGCTGCTGCCTCTTCATCTTCTCCTCCTCAATGCTTCTTGCCCTCATCTGCTGCTGATAAAGAGGGAGGGAGACTCTGGATTGGACTGAAGTCTTTTCTGCTGGGAATCAGGAAAGGGAAATGTACTGGGCATTAAGCATGGGGTGATAGGAAGTCAGAAGTCTGCTGAATAGGAAGGGGTGGAGAAAAGGAGATTGGAGTTGCTGGGTAGGGAGACGTGGAAGAAGGAGGGGTTGGGGGCTGCTAGACAGGGAAGAGAGATGGAAGTGGATGTAACCTATCATTAAAATCATCCATTGTACCTTAAGACTGGAGGGTTGTCAATGTAACCCCAATATTTAAAAAAGGCTCAAGGGGCAATCCGGGTAACTATAGACCAGTGAGCCTGAATTCAGTGCCGGGAAAAATAGTGGAAACTATTCTCAAGATCAAAATCGTAGAGCATATAGAAAGACATGGTTTAATGGAATACAGTCAACATGGATTTACCCAAGGGAAGTCTTGCCTAACAAATCTACTTCAATTTTTTGAAAGGGTTAATAAACATGTGGATAAGGGTGAACCGGTAGATGTAGTGTATTTGGATTTTCAGAAGGCGTTTGACAAAGTCCCTCATGAGAGGCTTCTAAGAAAACAAAAAGTCATGTGATAGGAGGCGATGTCCTTTCGTGGATTACAAACTGATTAAAAGACAGGAAACACAGAGTAGGATTAAATGGTTAATTTTTTCAGTGGAAAAGGGTAAACAGTGGAGTGCCTCAGGGATCTGTACTTGGACCAGTGCTTTTCAATATATATATAAATGATCTGGAAAGGAATAGGACGAGTGAGGTTATCAAATTTGTGGATGATACAAAATTATTCAGAGTAGTTAAATCACAAGCAGATTGTGATACATTACAGGAGGACCTTGCAAGACTGGAAGATTGGGCATCCAAATAGCAGATGAAATTTAATGTGGACACGTGCAAGGTGTTGCATATAGGGAAAAATAACCCTTGCTGTAATTACACGATGTTAGGTTCCATATTAGGAGCTACCACCCAGGAAAAAGATCTAGGCATCAAAGTGGATAATACTTTAAAATTGTCGGCTCAGTGTGCTGCAGCAGTCAAAAAAGCAAATAGAATGTTAGGAATTAATAGGAAGGGAATGGTTAATAAAATGGAAAATGTCATAATGCCTCTATATTGCTCCATGGTGAGACCGCACCTTGAATACTGTGTACAATTCTGGTCGCCGCATCTCAAAAAAGATATAGTTGCAATGGAGAAGCTACAGAGAAGGGCAACCAAAATGATAAAGGGGATGGATCAGCGCCCCTGTGAGGAAAGGCTGAAGAGGTTAGGGCTGGTCAGCTTGGAGAAGAGACGGCTGAGGGGGGATATGATAGATATGATAGATATGATAGAGGTGTTGAACGAGTAGATGTGAATCAATTATTTACACTTTCAAATAATAGAAGGACTAGGAGGGGTTCCATGAAGTTAGCAAGTAGCACATTTAAGACTAATCTGAGAAAATTCTTTTTCACTCAGTGCACAATAAAGCTCAGGAATTTGTTGCCAGAGGATGTGGTTAGTGCAGTTGGTGTAGCTGGGTTCAAAAAAGGTTTGGATAAGTTCTTGGAGGAGAAGTCCATTAACGGCTATTAATCAAGTTTACTTAGGGAATAGTCACTGCTTTTTAATTACATCAGTAGCATGGTGTTTGGGTACTTGCCAGGTTCTTGTGGCCTGGTGGCCTGGTTTGGCCTCTGTTGGAAACAGGATGACGGGCTTGATGGACCCTTTGTCTGACCCAGCATGGCAATTTCTTATGTTCTTAAGGGGCTTCTGGGTTGGGAGTGAGGGGAGTGGTGGATGCTGAGCAGAAAGGAGTAAGAAAGAGATGGTCAGAGTTATTCTGGGTAGGGAAGGGGAGAGGGAAGGGCAGAAAGAGTTGAGCAGGGAAGAGAGGGAGCCTGGGGAAGAGGATGTGGGGTTGGGGGTGTCGGGAATGTTGGACAGGGATAGAGCATGTGAAGGGATGATTGATTAGTTGGGAGAAGTGAGGTGGAATGTTTGCATGGAGGGGAGTGCCTGGGTACAAGAGCCATACTATGTCAGTTTTGAAAATATGCATGTCTTATCACTTTGAACTTTGCTTAGTGGAGGAGGAAATATATTTGTGTTTCTAGTTTCCAGTTTTGCACTGGAGTTTCCATTCCAGGTTTTGTTTCCACATTTTTAATTTGTGGTCTTTTATTCTATATTTGGTGGAGGCAGATCAGTCTGTGTTCTGTGTGCAAGTGACTGAGATGAGGTACTTTACTAGAGGGTTGTATCAGCCTTATTTGTTGCATTTTCTCAATATTATATTGCCCTGGTAGTGCACTGCTGCATTTTCATGGGTAGGGCTATTGCTATTCATTTCTTGGAGTTAGTGCTGCTGAGGTATAGCAGTGACTATTCCACCCCCGGATGACGTGCCGGCCGCGTCACCTCCCCCCCCCCCCCCCCCCCCCCCCCGACATGTCCCCGATGACACACGGATAGCGACACGCACCCGATATGCCCCACCCCAGGAAAGCCCCAGGACTTACGTGCGTCCCGGGGTGCAAAATAGGCTCGGCGCGTGCAGGGGCATTTTAAAAGGGTTACGCGTGTACCCTTTTAAAATCCGGCCCTCACTGCAGTAACCACATCCTCTGGCAACAAATTCCAGAGCTTAATTGTGCGTTGAGTGAAAAATAATTTCTCCGATTCATCTTAAATGTGCTACTTGCTAACTTCATGGAACCCCTCCTAGTCCTTCTATTATCCAAAAGTGTAAATAACTGATTCACATCTACTCATTGAAGACCTCTCATGTTCTTAAAGACCTCCATCAAATCCCCCCTCAGCCGTCTCTTCTCCAAGTTGAACAGCCCTAATCTCTTCAGCCTTTTCTCATAGGGGAGCTGTTCCATCCCCTTTATCATTTTGGTTGCCCTTCTCTATACATTCTCCATCGCAACTATAATGTTTTTGAGATGTGGTGACCAGAATTGTACACAGTATTCAAGGTGCGGTCTCACCATGGAATGATATAGAGGCATTATGACACTTTCCGTTTTATTAACCATTCCCTTCCTAATAAATCCTAACATTCTGTTTGCTTTTTTGACTGCTACAGCACACTGAGCCAATGATTTCAAAGTATTATCCACTATGATGCCTAGATCTTTTACCTGGTTGGTAGCTCCTAATATGGAACCTAACATCGTGTAATTACAGCAAGGGTTATTTTTCTCTACATGCAACACCCTGCACTTGTTCACATTACATTTCATCTGCTACTCCTTTCAGTGCTATTCCTTCTAACTCCATGTCCCAACTGGGCTGCCAAAATTGTTGGGGGATCTAAATAAATACTTAACACGGCAGCTAAAAGAGAAAGATATTTATTGAGATAAATGGAATATTCAGGACAGTGCTATTTCCAGCATTATGAGCAGTCTTAGATAATTTTCTTGATACAGTGGGTTAAATATGTCACCACCTCTAATTTACATAACAGTGAGTTAATTTGTTTGTTTGCATAACATTTTCCTAATTGGTTGGCATTATAATTTTATCTAATATATGCAAATGAAACTGAATTCTTGTAAATCATATGATTTCTTGTAAAATGAGCCAGAAGGCAAAAATGAAACTCAATGGTGACCTGTAACATATTTTTTTAGCTTTTACAAACTTTCTAGCATTTCAGCAGCCTTGGATAGTTTTATAAATCTGATCAATGCAATTTCATAATGCTGTAATAATAGGTTTATAGGAAAATCTTTTCAAAGTACCTATATTGTCCACATTTTCTGAAACATAAGCCCCCCCCCCTAAAAAAAAACACTGAAAACTTTAATGACAATGAAATTTTATCCCCAAATAATACGATACAATACAAAACATTTGTTGGTCTGTACATCCCTACTTGATACCATCCCTTCACTGTGAGCTTTGAGGTATTGATGCCACTTTTGCTGCATTGCTCTGTACCTATGTTTTGGCTTTTTAAAAATTAGGTTATATCATTTTATTGAATGAAACAATCCAAGAAAAAAGGAATTAATATATTATATAAACATAGAACACTTCCAAAACGATGCCCATATATTAAAAAATACTAGCCCACATCAATGGGAAAGAGAAATGAGAGAAAAAAAAAGAACAACAATATAATAGTCATACAACCATGAGAAAACCAGCTATCTTATTACCATTCATCTGGGAACCAATGACCTTGCTATCCATCCAAGTGATACAGAGAGATTTCCAGATTCTGGCAAATCAGATTAGAAACATGGGTAAGACTATTGCCTTTTCAGAAGTGTTACCTTTTCATGGAAAGGGGAAAGAGAGGCTAAGCCATATAGATAACTTCAATGCATGGCTCAAAACTTGGTATAAGGAACACAATCTTGGATACACTTGGGGCTGGGGCCGTGTATGGAACAGTAAAAGGCTCTATGTCAAATATAGTTTACATCTGACTGTGGCAGGAAAAAAGTTCCTAATTGATAAATTCAAATTCTATGCCATAAGGCATTTAAACTAGATGATGGAGGTGACAGAAGAAAAATGGAATGTCACCCCCAAATTTCAAATAAATGGGTTAAAGGGTTAACAAAAGTCAGTTGAATTAGGCACAAAAAGTCCAAGAAGAGCAGAAACCTGAAGGAGAGAAGCTAGAAAGCTATGAACACAAATGCTCGTAGTCTGGGCAATAAAATCCCAGACCTGCAGGCTCTAATGATAGAAGTGGATCTATATATAGTTGCTGTTACAGAAACATGGCTAATGGAGTCACATGACTGGGATATAGCCATCCCTGGCCTATAACTTATTATGGAAGGACAGAGAGGACAGGAAAGGGGAGGAGTCATGTTTTTATGTCAGAAACAATATCAAGGCAATTGAAATTCAGGAGATGTGGGGTAGGGAAGAAGCACATGATGATGCTTCTATTTATATTGGTGTGGTCTATAGGCCTCTAATTCAGAGGAGCTGGACAGAGATCTGATCAAAGACATAAAAAAGATGGGAAAGAAGGGAGAAGTGTTGCTCATTGGAGATTTTATTCTGCCGGATGTAGACTGGAGTATCCCTTCTGTGGAATCAATGAGAAGTAGAGAGATATTGGATGCCCTCCAAGAGGCTATGTTCAAACCAATGGATCCCACGGGTACTTGCCAGGTTCTTATGGCCTGGATTGGCCACTGTTGGAAACAGGATGCTGGGCTTGATGGACCCTTGGTCTGACCCAGTATGGCATTTTCTTATGTTCTTATGAGAGACAGTGTAATCCTGGTCCTAGTGCTCACAAATGGGGATAATGTCTATAATATTTGGACAGCTGTCCACCAGAGTACAAGTAATCATCAGACGGTATAGTTTGATATTGCAAATAAGTCACACGAAGACCTGAGTTTTGAATTTCAAATAAAAAGACTTTGACAAAATGGGGATATACCTGGAGGAAGAACTAGAAGACTGAGAGAAAATGGGCAATGTGGAACAACAGTGGACTAAATTAAAAGGAGCTATTGCAAAGGCAACAAACCTATATGTCAGAAAAGTAAACAAAAGTTCAAGAAAAAAGAAACCAATTTGGTTCTCAAAGGAAGTGGCTGCAAAAACAAAGGTAAAAAGATCAGTATTCAAAAATATAAAGGATCCCAAAAAGAGGAACACAGATCAATACCTAGTAAAAATGTGAGAGACAAAGAAATAGATCAGAAAAGCAAAATGTCAAGTAGAAGAAAGGATTGCCTAAGAGGTAAAGAGAGGTAACAAAACATTTTTCAGATATATGAGAAAGCAGGAAAGCCCAAAGTAGTATAGTGAAACTGAATGGTGATGAGGAGCAATGTGCCGAGACAGACAAGGAAATGGCAGAAATTTTAAACAAATTCTTCAGTTCTGTGTTCACTAAAGAAGACCTTGGAGAAGGACCATTGCTGGTTGACAAGACTATAGAAGGGAATGGGCTAGACACAACTCCTTTTACAGAAGAGTATGTATGGGAAGAGCTAGGAAAACTGAATGTGGACCAGTCCATGGGGCCTGATGAGGTACATTCTAGGATACTACAAGAACTCAGAGATGTTCTGGCACATCCACTAAATGACCTGTTCAATAGATTCCTGGAAACAGGAGTGGTGTTGCAAGATTGAAGAAGAATGGTTGTGGTCTTGTTTCATAAGAGAGGTAGCAGAGAGGAGGCTGGAAACTAAGGCTGGTTAACTTTACTTCGGTAGTGGGTAAACTAATGGAGATGCTGCCTAAAGAAAAGATACTCAACTATCTACAATCCGGTAAGTTGCTGGACATGCGGCAGCATGGACTCACCAGAGGAAAGTCCTGTCAGACAATTCTGAATGACTTTTTTGATTGGGTGACTAGAGAATTGGATCAAGGAAGAACACTCAATGTCATCTATTTGGATTTCAGCAAAACGTTTGATTCCATTCCACATAGGAGGCTTGTGAACAAAATGAGAAGCTTCAGAGTGAGAGCCAAGGTGGTGGAGTAGATTACAAACTGCTTGACTGATAAGAGACAGCATGTAATGGTAAATGAAACATAGTCTGAAGAGAGAGCCGTGTTAAGTAGAGTGCCACAGGGATCGGTATTGGTCACGGTTCTGTTCAATATCTTTGTGAGCAATGCTGCAAAAGGGCTAGAAGTTAAAGTTTGTCTATTTGTGTATGATACCAAGATCTGCAACAGAATAGACATGCCTGAAGGATGAAAAGGGATTTACAAAGGCTTGAAGAGTGGTTGAAGATTTGGCAGCAGAGATTCAATGCTAGGAAGTGCAGAGTCATGCATCTGGGATGCAGTAATCCAAAAGAGCAGTATGAGATGTGGGGCGGGGAAGGCTGATGTGCACGGACCAAAAGTGGGATCTTGGGGTGATAGTTTCTGGTGATCTGAAGATGGCGATGCAATGTGACAAGGTGATAGCTTAAGCCAGAAGAATGTTGGACTGCATATAGAGAGGAATAACCAGTAATAAAATGGAAGTGATGATGCCTTTGTACAGGTCCTTGGTGAGGCATCACCTGGAATATTGTGTTCAGTTCTGGAGCCCTTATCTCAGAAGGGATAGAGAGACAGGATGAAGATAGTCCAGAGAAGGACTACAAAAATGGTGTGGGGTCAGTATCAGAAAACTTATGAGGAGAAACTGAAGGATATGAATATGTATACCCTGGAAGAGAGGAGGCACAGGGGTGATATGATACAGACCTTCAGATACTTAAAAGGTTTTAATGATGTGCAAATGTCAAAACTTTTCCATTGGAAAGAAATCAGTAGAACTAGGGGTCATGAAATGAAACTCCAAGGAGGACGCTTCAGAACCAACATCAGAAAATATTTCTTCATGGAGAGGGTAGTAGATGTCTGGAATGCCCTTCCAGAGGAGGTGGTGAAAACCAAAACAGTGAAAGAATTCAAAGGGCATGGGATAAATACTGTGGAACCCTAAGGGCTAAAGGATGGAAATGAAGAAAAGAGTGCATGGAAGAACTTGATGGTGCGGTAGTTATTACTCTTAACCAATAAGCCTTGATACTGTTGACAACTCCATAATTGTTCTCTGCTTCATTGGCAGGGGGAAAAGGGGAATTGGATTCATTCAGCAACTGAGGACTCAGACTTTTACGGTCTGGGGAAACAAGTATGGGGGTAACTTGCTAATGCAGTGGTTACTACCCTTAACTAATAAGGCTGATACTTTGATGCAACTCAAACATTGCTCTCTGCTTCAACAGCAAGGAATAACAGGGAATTGGATTTAACAGCAATCAATGAGGCCTAGTGTGGGGAAACT
Source organism: Rhinatrema bivittatum (assembly GCF_901001135.1). Classification (NCBI taxonomy): domain Eukaryota; kingdom Metazoa; phylum Chordata; class Amphibia; order Gymnophiona; family Rhinatrematidae; genus Rhinatrema; species Rhinatrema bivittatum. Next base: position 211,088,077 of record NC_042621.1, read on the forward strand.
GATAAGTACAGGGGTAACGGGGATTTGGATTCAAAGAGCAATCAATAAGGGCCCTGACTTTTATGGTTTGGGAAACAGATAATCATGGGGTAACCTACACGGCACAGCACAAACTACCATAAGCTTACTGGGCAAACTGGATAGACCATTTTGGTCCTTTTCTGCTGTCATTTTTATGTTTCTATGCTTCTATGTTTATACAGCCAAATATTATCACCCTACTACTCATTACTAAGGGCAACAGGAATTCCCAGTGTTTTATCCCTTAGAAAGTGATCTAGATGCAGGGGATCAAGAAATGCCAGTGTTCCTGCTGCACCAAGCCTATCTTGATGTTTTTGAGTGATGGGTGTTTCTGCCTCTGATACTGTTGCCTGCAAATTTCTTTGCAAATTCTCTTATGCTACTTACTGATGATTAATCGTACCATGCCAATACAATACCTTACAAACCTGCAGCACCTCTCATGGTTCCTAGAAGGTGTTTATATCACTGCTTGTACTGCTTTGCTCCTCTTTTGGTGAATTGGGATTATTACATTATATCAGTTAGTGCCCTTTCTGCTTCTTAGAGCCTTGGGATTTTCATACCATTCTTGGTGCTACTTTGCTCCTCTGCCTTAGGATGCTGATGGCGCCTCTTTCTAGGCAAGTTGCCCTGTCATGGTGCCTTGGGCAATTCATACAGGTGTTGTGTCACTTTGACATATTCTTGATTTCTTAGAGTGGTCTCCCCTCTGCTGCTAATGCTGGTCCTCAAGTTTCAATAAACTGGAATAGAAAGCATCAGTTTTGGAATTCAAAATATTATGCATTACTTTGTCTATTGACTTTAATGGGAAACTATTAAATGACATAAATGAAAACTTTTTTTCATTTGAAACAAAAAAAATATGAAGGCATATGAAACAAATTAACAAATTGAACCAAAATTATTTTCCATGCACATCCCTATGAGATATTGAATTCTACTGAAAAATTCAAATTTTATCACAGTCTGTCATAATGAAAGCAACTTTCAAAATGGCACATGGGTGCACTTTGGTGTGCCTGCATCAGTGCATGCCCAGATTCACACCATTTTATAACTTGTGCATGTATATCCATTCATGTTATAAAATAGCCTGACTGCACACGCATGTGCACCCAGTTTTAAGTGGGCATGTGCCTATGTGTGTAAATCCCATTTCTACTGTGTAAGACAAGGAACTTTAAAAGGGACGCGCACCCATGACATTGTCAGTTTCACCAGTTCATCCAGTTAACATCTGGGTTCTTCAAAACCCCCTGGTTTGATAGTCTGTACTTCTTCCCGTTACCCCAGACCCTGAGAAATGAATCTTTATTTTTTAACTTATACCTTCTCCATAGCAGAAGTAAACGTATGCAGCAGGGGATCTTGGCATATGCCCTGGGGCATAAGTATTTATGTGTACATCTCTTCGCCATGCCCCAAAATGCCCATGCCCCACCTAGACCATGTTCATGCCCCTCCCCTTTTTTTTCTTTTTATTGAATTTTCAAAATAATTACAAACAGAAACTAATTTTTTACAGTCCACTAATTTGTTTGGTGGGGGGGGGGGGGCAGAAAATAAGTGAAAAAGAAGCCAATTTACAATCAAGAAAAAATAAAGGAAAATGCCAATAGCTTGCTTTACTCAATCCTTCTTAAATTTACTAAGATATTGGACTGACTATAGGTGATGATACATTCATCAACCTATTCTGGGAGTTAAGCCACATTTTGAGATGTTCGGGGGTTAGAAAAATATTATTGTTATTCTTGAATTTTACAATGCACCTACATGGGTACCTCAGCTGATAATTGGCATCCAACAATCTTGTTTCTTGCCTTAAGGCTAAAAACCCCCTCCTTCTCTCCTGTGTGGCTTTCTCCAGATCTAGGAAGATCTGTACGAATTGGCCCATGAATTGGGTACCCATGTTCTCAAAATAATTTCTCATGATTAGACCCATGTCATTTTCATAGATGAAGGAAATTAACAGGTTTTCTATTTGTTATATTTTATTACCTTGCTCAGTCAATTTTACATTGTGGTCTTGAGTCACCATGTCTAGATGTGAAGAAATTTGAGTAATCTGTACCATAGTCCCATGGATAACCAAATTTGGCTGGGCCAAAAGCTCTCACAACGAGTCCAAAGTAACCACAGTTGGCTTGGATGGCATAACAAACTCATGTCAGTTTTCTTGTAACAATAGCGCTGAAGATGACAAACCAGCATTTGAAGTGATAATTGGAATAGTCTTACCACCATTTTGATGAATAGAATCCAAATTTTGGACCAAACTTGAAGCTGCGTTGTCTCCTTATCTTGATGATTCACCTCCCGACACCACACTCGCTACTGCTCCCTCTAGGATTCCCGTTGAGCTCTGTAACCTCGCGAGTTCCAAAGCAGTTTCTGGAGGTAGCATTGATGATATCACCTGCGGAGATCTTAGTATTGGAGGGCTCAGTGAAAGCTCCCCAGGTAAGACAGCGGCCTCCTTTCCATTTTCATCAGTGGGGACTGGCTTCTCCTGCATCGGATAGAGTTGAGCGCACTCAGTAATGGTATTTTGTCCCACGGAGAGTGAGGGTGCTGAGGGAAAAACCCTCACGTTCTCCTTTTGCTTAGGAGGCATAATTTGCAAGGAAAAATCAATTCAAAGTGGAAAAGAAAGTGGGAGCTCTGAGAGCGCTGCTAGCAAAGCAAGCGGCCATCTTGACTCCGCCCCCCTTTTTTAAAATTTTGAGATGTTCGTGCAGCAGGCAATATGCGTGCATCTGGGCAGCTTTTAAAATTCAATGGGCATGCGAGCCTGATTGTGCACATATCTCCTGATTTTGGCATGCACCAAGCTTTTAAAATTCACATTAATGGTCATAATGTCCAAAATATAATGAAAAATTGAACGATTTGTAGAGGAAAATATGTAATTGAAGGAGATTTTACTGCTTTTTGATGACATGCAGTGCAAAATATTACACTCTAAAGAAACACTTTTGTAAGATATTCACCTAAACTAGAAGTAAGAACATAAGAACATGTCATACTGGGTCAGACCAAGGGTCCATCAAGCCCAGCATCCTGTTTCCAACAGTGGCAAATCCAGGCCATACGAACCTGGCAAGTACCCAAAAACTAAGTCTATTCCATGTTACTGTTGCTAGTAATAGCAGTGGCTATTTTCTAAGTCAACTTAATTAATAGCAGGTAATGGACTTCTCCTCCAAGAACTTATCCAATCCTTTTTTAAACACAGCTATACTAACTGCACTAACCACATCCTCTGGCAACACATTCCAGAGTTTAATTGTGCGTTGAGTAAAAAAGAACTTTCTCTGATTAGTTTTAAATGTGCCACATGCTAACTTCATGGAGTGCCCCCTAGTCTTTCTATTATCTGAAAGAGTAAATAACCGATTCACATCTACCCGTTCTAGACCTCTCATGATTTTAAACACCTCTATCATATCCCCCCTCAGCCACCTCTTCTCCAAGCTGAAAAGTCCTAACCTCTTTAGTCTTTCCTCATCGGGGAGCTGTTCCATTCCCCTTATCATTTTGGAAGCCCTTCTCTGTACCTTCTCCATCGCAATTATATCTTTTTGAGATGCGGCGACCATTATTGTACACAGTATTCAAGGTGCGGACTCACCATGGAGCGCTACAGAGGCATTATGACATTTTGCATTTTATTCACCATTCCTTTTCTAATAATTCCCAACATTCTGTTTGCTTTTTTGACTGCCGCAGCATACTGAACCGATGGTTTCAATGTGTTATCCACTATGACGCCTAGATCTCCCATTATTACCGCACTACCAATTTGGTTAGCTTCCCTAATTTCTTTTAGCATTTCACTGTCTGTCTCACCATCTTGACCAGGTGGACGGTAGTATACTCCTATCACTATAGTCTTCCCTGACACACAAGGGATTTCTACCCATAAAGATTCAATTTTTCATTTAGTCTCATGAAGGATGTTTATCCTGTTGGACTGTATGCCATCCCGGACATAAAGCGCCATACCGCCTCCCGGGTTCTCCTCTCTGTCATTGCGATATAATTTGTACCCAGCTATAGCACTGTCCCATCGGTTGTCCTCCTTCCACCATGTCTCTGACATGCCAATTAAGTCTATGTCATCATTCACTGCTATACATTCTAATTCTCCCATCTTTCTTCTTAGACTTCTGGCATTAGCATACAAACATTTCAAAGTTTGTTTTTTGTTTGTATTTTCATTCTGCTTTTTAATTGAAAGGGATGTTAGAATTATTTAGCTCAGGTGAGTTTTTAGTTACAGGCACTTGGACTACTTTTCTTATTATTGGAACCTCACTGTCGGGATGCCCTAATTCTAATGCATCATTAGTATCCTTTGAAGGTACCTCTCTCCGAACCATGTGCTGCTGAGTGACTGTCGGCTTCCCCCTTTGTTCTAGTTTAAAAGCTGCTCTATCTCCTTTTAAAAGGTTAGTGCCAGCAGTCGGGTTCCACCCTGGTTAAGGTGGAGCCCATCCCTTCAGAAGAGACTCCCCCCTTCCCCAAAAGGTTCCCCAGTTCCTAACAAAACTGAATCCCTCTTCCTTGCACCATCGTCTCATCCACGCATTGAGACTCGGAGCTCTGCCTGCCTCTGGTGACCTGCGTGTGGAACAGGGAGCATTTCAGGGAATGCTACTCTGGAGGTTCTGGATTTAAGCTTTCTACCTAAGAGCATAAATTTGGCTTCCAGAGCCTCCCTTCCACATTTTCTATGTCGCTGGTGCCCACATGTACCACAACAGCCGGCTCCTCCCCAGCACTGTCTAAAATCCTATCTAGGTGACGAATGAGGTCCGCCACCTTCGCACCAGGTAGGCATGCTATCAGGTGATCCTCACGCCCACCAGCCACCCAGCTATCTACATTCCTAATAATCGAATCACCAATTATGACGGCCGACCTAACCCTTCCCTCCTGCGCAGTAGACCTTGGGGAGATATCCTCGGTGTGAAAAGACAGTGCATCACCTGGAGAGCAGGCCCTTGCTACAGGATCCTTTCCTGCTGCACCCGGTTGATGCTCTCCAATCATGAGACCTTCTTCCTCCAAGGCAGCACCAGGGCTGCCAGTCTGAAGTTGGGACTTGGCTACTATATCCCTGAAGGTCTTATCTATATACCTCTCTGTCTGCCTCAGGTCCTCCAGGTCTGCCACTCTAGCCTCCAGAGATTAGACTCATTCTCTGAGAGCCAGGAGCTCTTTGAGTCGCATGCACATGTACAACTTCTCACCAGTGGGTAAAAAATCATACATGTGACACTCGATGCAAAAGTCTGGGAAGCCCCCTTCTTGCTGCTGGGCTGCTGCCTTCATCTCAATTTTGTTCAGTTCCTAGTTAGTTTCTAGGTTGCTATAGGAGTAGGAATGTGTATAATTAATGTCCTTTAAATGTATTAATTAATTCACTATGGGGTAGATTTTCAAAAAACGCGAATAGGCGTACTTTTGCTGGCGCATCAGGCGCAAGCAAAAGTACGCTGGATTTTAGTAGATACGCGCGGAGCCGCGCGTATCCACTAAAATCCTGGATCGGTGCGCGCAAGGCTATGAATCCTGTATAGCCGGCGCGCGCCGAGCCGCGCTGCCTACCCCCATTCCCTCCAAGGCCGCTCCGAAATCGGAGCAGCCTTGGAGGGAATCCTCTAACGCCCTCCCCTCATCTTCCCCTCCCTTCCTCTATCTAACCCACCCGCCCGGCCCTGTCTACACCCCCCCCCCTTACCTTTCTCCGGGGATTTACGCCTCCCGGAGGGAGAAGTAAATCCCCACGCGCCAGCGGGCCTCCTGCGCGCCGGGCTGCGACCTGGGGGCGGGTACGGAGGGCGTGGCCACGCCCCCGGACCGCCCCGGGCCATAGCCACGCCCCCGTACCCGCCCCCAAAATGCTGCCAACACGCCCCGAAATGCCGCGACAACCGGGCCCTGCCCCCCGACACTGCCCCCCTCGGAGAACCCCAGGACTTACGCGAGTCCCGGGGCTTTGCGCGCGCCGGTAGGCCTATGTAAAATAGGCTCACCGGCGCGCAGGGCCCTGCTCGCCTAAATCCGCCCGGTTTTGGGCAGATTTAGGCGAGCAGGGCTCTGAAAATCCACCCCTATATGTCTGGTAGTGGCCTACAAGGGACTGATCAAACTCTCAAAGTTTTTTTGTTTTTTTTTTTTGGGGGGGGGGTGTGAACGTGGCACCTGCCTATAAATTAAAGATGAGCTAGGGGTGGGTGGGCGAGGGGTGGGAGGATTGGGAAATCCAAACAGTCTAACTTCAGTTAGTCAGCCAGAGTGAGTCACTGCTCTCTTGATTATCAAATGTTGGTACCTAATCAAACCAAATCATACTACTTCAACACCTTTCCAAGGTGAGTAACTGAACTGAACTTTTCAACCTTTTTACTTAGGTATACACTTCTCCTAGCTTATTTCTAGCTTCTGGCTAATTTTTTTTTATTTTTTTAAATACAAACACACAGTTCTGCTTACTAGTTGCCTTACTGACTGACCATTTAAAAATACAAACAGTCTAACTTGTTTATTCGCTGCCTTACTGACTGACTATTAAAAGCACAAACACACAAACACACTAAATGATATTCCCAATAGTTAACTTTGCCCCAATGTCAAAGTAATTATGTAGATATATAATATCTATCTTTATCCTAAAATGTACATGAATCCTTGAAAGACTTCTGTAAAATTTCATATATTCTTTAAATTTGGAAAGAAGTGTTAATTTTAAAGTGAAAACAGTTGCATTCAACATTTGGATTTCCATCTACAGTTAATAATGTCCAATAAGACATATTTGCTTTAGACTCAAAAAGATGAATTTTAGAAGTCCTACGTGCACCAAAGCCAGGAAATATGCGCAGACGTCAGACTGGCGCACTGTGAGGATTTTAAAAAGCGAATATGTATGCGCGTATCTCTGAGTATGTGCATACATTGTTTTTTACAAAAAAGGGGTGGTATGTGGATATGGTCTGGACAGGACATGGGAATTCCAGGAAATATGAATGAAACTAGCGCATAAATATTTACATGCACCAGCACGCATGTGGTCCCTATCTGTATAATTTTACTTTTGCTATGGATGGCGTATAACCAAGAAAACCAAAAATTAGGAGGCTAGTTAGAAAGATTTTAAGGGTGAGCCCTATCCTTTAATTAGGTGAACTGGGAATGTACTGGGAAAACTGGTAATTGTGTCAACACGCGTATCTACCAAAATCCCCCTACTTATGCGGTAGAGGTGGCATTTGCGCACACATGCACATCCATATAAAATGTCATGCACATGTACATGGCTACAACCTATTTTATATCATGCATGCATGTACACATGAATGTTATAAAATGGCCACGTCCAATAGCACAACTTGTGTACCTGTGCACCCACGTGACATTTTAAAAGTTATTATCACTGCTTTTTGTTGACATCTAGTGGAAAATATTACATTCTAAAGAAATACTTTTATAAAATATTCACCTAAACTAGGAGTACATGTCAAAGTAATTATGTAGGTATGATAATCTCTATCTTTACCCTAAATTGTACATGAATCCATTGAAAGGCTTCAGTAAAATTTTATATTCCTTAGATTTGGAAAGAAGTGCTAATTTTAAAGTGAAAACAGTTGCATTCAACATTCGGATTTCAATCTACAGTTATGAAAGTCCAATAAGACATTTGCTTTTGGCTCATATTATGTCAAAAATATGTCTGTTCTGGCCAGAGAAATTCAAAGCCCTTAGAATCAGCAGAATAAATTATGTTGGTTTACTAAAGTACACAGAACAGGATTGAGCAATGTTTTAAGGCATAGTGCCAAAAAATGCAACATCTGCTAGTAAGATGAGGATGGAATGGGAGGCGGACTGGAGTGGTTGTTAGGGTCTCTTACATTCATAGCATGTGCTGTCTCAGAGATTTCTTTTTCTCACCACCTATCTCTGTTGCTTTTCTCCTGCTTGTCTATCATAGCTCTCATTCCCTGTCTGTGACTTTCACAATTATTGCTCTCTCCATGTCTGTGTATCTCGCCTACAGCTCACATTCACTTCTTGCCTGTATCTCTTTCACACACAGCTTTTAGTTTCAACAAGTTTTTATTGCAAATAGCAGACTGAAACAATCTACCAAGGCCGGGTGCAGGGACACTTATGCACCACGGCTGGCATTGTAGTTGTGCTTTACAACACACACAGCTTTTAATTTCTCACTGCCTGTCTTTCTCAATTTGGGGGCACACTTAGCTCTCTTTCGCTACCTTCCATCCTTCTCTATGTGGTAATAAGGACTATCTTTTGAGAAAGCATCAAAACAGATTGACACCCCCCCTCCTGTCTAGGCTGGTCCTGAAGCACATTTGCCATTCTATCTTATCCCAGTTGCTAGAAGTAGAAGCAACCTTGCGAAGGATAGCATATGCTGCTTACTCAGGGCATAGTCATGACGTGGCTGGGTCCTTCTTAAGGCAGTGTTCTCTGGCTCTAAGCAGTAAGGGATCGAATTATGAGCCCAGTGGTGTCAGGATTACACTTGTGCCAAGTGTTAATAACTATGACATAGAGTAAAGGTTTTAAAAGGCTTTGTTTCCAGGAATCCTTCTGTAGTTGATAAAATTCACCATGACATTTCATCCTAGAGTTTGCTGTGTTTTCTCCAGTTATGACTATGGTTGCAAATGCAGTTATTTTTAGCACTACTCAGGGTAAAAAAACATGCTTTATTAATGGAATATTCCAAACAGAAATTTAAGAACAGGAATATGGTAGTTTGTCAACAAATATCATAGAGCATCTGAAAAACTGTGTGGAATTGCAAGCACTCTCCAACAGGCTATCAGATAAAAAGTTTGGGGTGGTCTCAAACTATTTTTGTTCTGGCACATTAAACAGAAATGAAGACGTGTGTAAATTTATGACTTTCTTTTGAATATCTGTGCATAAGAGCCAACTTAAAGTTTTAAACTATTTCAAAGACATTAGAAACAAAACCATAGACATTGCCTTTGTTTAGGCATGTATTTTTAATTATCCTGATTTTTTACATTATTCTACATTTGAGTATAATCAAATAAAATAGAACCTGCTGGATAATGTCATGCTCAATAAAAGTTAGACAGACCATCTGCAATTTTGGCGACAGTATGGCGCATAGGATATACTAGTGGCTGAGCAGCATTCATATTTAATTATAACACCACACACAGCTGTAATACTCTGTTTATATTAATTCTCACACTCACATTGAATGATGCATGGATAAAGGTAACAAGTACTTGCAACTGGTAGCTAAGTTTGTCAGAAATAATTCTGTTAAAAAAGGAAAATATTGGATTTTTAAAGAAGCAAGTGGTGTTTCAAGATACATGTCACATGTTATTATAGATGAAAGTGACTGAAAAATATAGAAAAATATAATATTACTCTTTAGTCATTTTGAATAAAACTATCAGTTTTCCTGTACATAATATGGCACCAAAGCAGGCCTTACTATATCAAGTGTATAATATACATTTTCTTGATTTTGAATATACAAAAAAAAACCCTGTAGTCTGTTTATTAAAACTGAGATAATAAAAGAAAAAATTATCCATTTTTTTAAAGTTTTTTTTTTAAATGTGCCTATTTAATATTCAAATTCAATCTGTTTTATGAACACAGCATTTAAAATTATGTCTTTTATGGCATCTAAAATATATTTTAGATCAAAAGGATTTTCATGTTGTTGTTCAGGTCTTTGTTCTGGTTATTCCTCTCTCTATGCTGGGCTGCACAGAGAGAAGAATAACCAGTAAGAAAAAGGAGGTGATAATCCCCTGGTACTGGTCCCTTGGTAAGGCATCACCTGGAGTACTGTATTCAGTTCTGGAGACCGTATCTCAGAATAGACAGAGACAGGATAGAGGCGGTAGAGAGCAGTGACAAAAATGGTGATGGATCTCGATCAAGTGACTTATGAGGAGAGGCTGAAGGACTTAAATATGTATGTATACACTGGAGGAGAGGAGGTGCAGGCCTTTAGATACCTGAAAGTTTGTAATGATGCACAATTGACAAACCTTTTCCGTTGGAAAGAAATCAGTAGAATTAGGGGTCACAAAATGAAACTCCAAGGAGGATGACTCAGAATCAATGTCAGGAAATATTTCTTCACAGAGAGGGTGCCTGGAATGCCCTTCCGGAGGAGGTAGTGAACACAAAAACTGTGAAAGAATTCAAAGGGGCATGGGACAATCACTGTGGATCCTTAAAGGCTAGAGGATGGAAATGAGGAAAAGAATGCATGGGGGTAACTTGCTGGTGCAGTGGTTACTACCCTTAACCAATAAGCCTTCATACTGTTGATGCAACACCATCATTTGTCTCTGCTTCAACGGCAGGGGGAAAAAAGGAAAAGGGGAATTGGAATCAGACAGCAACCAAAAAGTATCCTAACATTTATGGTCTGGGGAAACAAATAAGATTGGGGCTAACTTGCTGATGCAGCTGTTACTACCCTTAACCAATAAGCCTAATACTTTTGATGCTATTCCAACATTGCTCCCTGCTTCAATGGCAAGAGGTAATGGGGAATTCGACTTGGACAGCAATAAACAAGGGCCCTGATTTTTATAGTCTGGGAAACTGATAAGTATGGGAGTGAACTGTACGGTGCGGGAGATACTGCCATAAGCATTATGGGCAGACTAGATGGACCGTTTGGTCCTTTTATCCCGTCATTATTATATTTCTATATTTCTGTGTCCTGACTATTGCTGATTATTGCAATTCACTTAGGGGGTTATTTTCTAAAGCAATCTCACGCTTGTGCTACCAGCGCAAGCATGCGATAGCTAGAAAGCTTTTCGGGGAGTCGTGGCGGCACTGGAGCCGACTCTGCAAGCACAGCATGGACAGTGAAACAGTAAGCTTCCATATCGCTATTTCGCGATGAATAACTACACCTTTTATGGCAGTGATCGCACCGTGGAGGTGCGATCACTGCCGCCTAGCGCAGGACCACCCCCCGCTTAGCCCCCCCCCCCGCCCCCCTGTTACCGCCGGGATTCACTATGCCTTGCGGCATAGTGAATCCCGGCGGTATAGTGAATCCCTTGCGGCATAGTGAATCTAGGCCTTAATGTGGACTGCCTGCAACTCATCTTACGACCTTACACGGCCTTCAGATATCTACAGCTCATTTAGGGGCCAATATTCTGACACAGAATGGCTAGTTAAGTTAGCTGGATAATAGCTATCTAGGCAACATAATGGGGATAGTCAGAGTGTGGCTGAGCCACTGAATATACCCAGCTGTCTTAAAGTTAGCAGAATAAGTATAGCTTTTTTTTTTTTTCTATTTATCAGTTTACAAATAAATCCAAGCATTTACTTGAATGGAAATACGTGTTTGGTAGAACTTACAATACATGTTTCAAATATTCCTAAGAGAAAGAAAAGGTATAATCCCATCTTAATTAATCATAGAGAAATATAAAACCCAGCTTATATTTTCTATAAGAATATACACCATTTTTTATAGGCTACCAAACTCATACCTAGCCCTTAATATAGGATCCAAAATTTACTCAACCTAAAGGAATTATTCTTAAACAACAAATATGATAACACGGGGTGCAATTTTAACTTTAAGATAGAACAGAAGTTACATTTTATGAGGCTGACAATCAAGTCCCTAGAGAAGAAGAGACTATGGCATTCTTTTTACTTGATATAAAGGAAGTAAGCTGGGATGGCTGGAAAAAATATATAGGAATTACCTTGGTGCTTTACCAAGCACTTACAAGGAAATTTTAATAAAAATAAACACCCCAACTCCAAAACTTGAGGTTTCAGCATTAGGAATTGCTGGCGTCTCTTCTGCGTTACCCTCGAGACGAGAGGTCAGGAAAAATCTGAACTTTAAGACCAAGAAAAGGCTCAGTTCCGTGTGAGAAATAATTTTTGAATACCCACTCTCTGTCAGATTCGAGTAAGAATACTACGATTAAAGTTGATGGTACCGCTGCGTGTTCATCTGATTGTTCAAGAACTGCAGAAATATTCAAAGCCTGTGCTTCCCTTGGTGTTAGTACTTGAAAAGTATCTGTTTCTATCTGTGTTTTCTTCCTCGGAGGTATATAGTAAACCTTTGAGATAATAAGTAGTGTTCCTTCTGGGATTTTTAATCCCTCCAGCATATATTTTCTCCAAAGCTCCATAGGTGTCATATATAATATTTTGGGAAAATTAATGCATCTAAGGTTTCTTGCTCGTGCTTGATTATCCAAGTTCTCATATTTTTGCTCCAAAATTTGATTTTCTTTAAGCATTTCATATCGTAAATTATTTATGCTCTCAATTTTTACCTCAGATGTCTGTATTTTCTGTTTAATTTGAAATTGATCTTTCTCTACAATACCCAGATGTTCTTCCAGTTTTTCCACATTCCTAGCAGTTTGTGAAATCTGCCAAGATATATTATTATTTGTTTCTTTTATTGCCTCCCAGATAGTCTCTAGGGAGAAAATTTGTGGTCTTACCAGCTCTCCGATTTGACAGACATTCTCTGGGTCCCGAGAAGTTTGTTCCAGGGATTCCCTTCTCTGTGACTGCTGTTCAGCCTCTGATGTAACTCCTTCAGTGCCCAGAACCAGATGGTGTAATGATGATGAACTTCCCCCCGGCAACGCAGGCTCTGGAGAGGAATCTAGAATGGCACTCAGCTCCAGTGCCTCTGATTCCCCCTGCAGCTGACCAGCACGTCTCAGCGCTGGATTCACGGGTGTTTGGCTATCCTCTTGCGAAAAAGATGTTAGCTCAGGGCTGGTTTCAGACTCCTCTTCCCTCTGATTACCGGCCAGCAAGCTCAGTACCGGACGCAAGTGAGCATCCATAGGGCCAATTACCGCTTGAGTCGAGGGGTCTCCAGGGCTAGATGCTCCCTCGCCCTCTTCTTGCGGCCGGAATGAGGCATAAGAATTTCAAATTCCGAGGTAAGTTGGAGAGCGACACTCATGAGCGTCTTACCAATCTGCCATCTTGGACCTAATTCCAGAATAAGTATATCTGACCAACTATAGGACAGCCCTACAGCATGACCAGAGTTAGCTGCATAATTTACATGGCTAAATGCTTCACCAGGAAATTCCTCCTGCCCACCCCTGGATTGCCCCTGACTTATACAGCTAGAATTTAACTGCATATCATTTTGAAAATAGCCAGATAGCCATTTAGACAGATAACTTTCCAGTTATGAATCTAAATGTCTTTTGAATATTGACCTTCCTGTTATTGGAGATACATTTAGAGAACATGGTACCCCTTTGTTACACCAATTGCTTTGGCTTCCTGTACAACAGCAAATTTGTTATGAACACTGCCCGTGGGTCCCCCCGTGAGCAGGCTCCACTTACCATGATGCTGTCTTCTTCACCCGACGCGGTCAGATGCCACGATGCCGGGCCTCCTCGTGGCCGGAGCCATGGACTCGAGTTCCTAACGTGGATTGGAGGCCGCTCTTGGTGTCCTGCTTCACCACGGCAGGAGCCATGGACTTCTGTCTGCCACCTTCGCGGCTAGAGCCCCCACCAACATCAGCTTCCTCTTCGTGGCTGGAGGCCGCAAGCCCTGGCCTGGATTGGCAGCTGGAGCTGCCCCCGGGGCCTCCTGCAGCGGCTGGTGCTGCTGCCATCATTGGGGCCTGCGTCCAGACCCAGCCCTGCTTCCTCGGCACTGACGTCAGTGCAGGACCGCTGTTCACAGTCCTGCACAGCTTCCTTCCTGCCTCTAGGCACGTGGCCACGTCTCTCTTTAGCATTTAAAGGGCCCACGGCCGGATATACCCTGGGCTCCACCTTCTGACTGCTTCCTGTGTTAGCCAAATAAAAGGGCTGTTCTGGCATTTGCTCTTCGCATTGCATCAGAGTGACTTCAGTCCTGGAGGCTCCTGCCTGCCAGAGCTCCATCAGGTCTTCTGTCTTCTTCGTGGAGCTCCTTGTCTCATCTGGCATGACGAGTCATCTCGTCATGCCATGTCTTCATTGCCTGAGGTCCCCATCCAGGTTTCTTGGTGTCTCATCTCCGGATGTCTCGCTTCCTGGTGTACTAGCCCTCCTTGGTGTTCGTTCTTGCTCCAGTGCCTTCTGTTCTGCCGGCTGTGGATCTCCGGGTGATGCAGCTTCATCATGGGTGATGCCGGCAGTGGACTGGTGTCCTGTGCTCCTGAGCCGTCTTGTCCTGCCAGCCTTTGTGGTGCTTCGGATGACATCTGGCTCAGTTGTCAAAGTTCTGCCTCGGCTGGATTCTTCCCTGCGCTTGTCCCGCTCTCCTCGTGGTCTGTGACCAGCCTCCTTGGGCTGTGTAGGGCGCTTAGTGGGACAGGGTGGTCCGCGACCATCCCATTGGGTCCACCCATGAAGGTAGGCTGAGTAGGGTGCCCTGAGAGACAGTGCCAATGTCTACCTGCCCAGCTTCTCGTCTCGTCTGGACTTCATCAAGTTCCTCATCTTTCCTCTGATGCCATTGCATCAGCCTTGGTGTCATGTCTTCAACAGCCCTGGTGTTATGTCTTCAATAGCCTTGGTGTTATGTCTTCAATAGCCTTGGTGTCATGTCTTCAATAGCCTTGGTGTCATGTCTTCGCTTCAACCCTCTTCTGTGATGCTGTCACATCTGCCTTGGTGTCATGTCTTTGTGTCAAGGCCTCCATCTGCCCTCATCCTCAGGCTGGCCTGCTGCTCCATGCCGATCCAAGCGGCAGGTCCAAAAGGGCTCGGAACGGTCGGAGGACCGTTCACCTACCAACATCATCTTGTTGTTTGCGCTGGGAGCTTGCAGGCCCGGCAGAGGGTAAGACCGTGTCTCTGCCATCCTGGGACACGTCGCCAACCCTCGGTTCGGTCCTGGATCTGTCTGGGGTCGGGCTGAGGCCCATGCGCACACTAAAACACCCGTGGTAACAAAATCAAGTTTAAGGTCCCGATTCTTAAGGTTTTAAAAATAGATGGGCCCTCCAATTTGAAGGAATTATTAAATTTTTACCAGTCTTCTCATATTTTATGTTGTTCTGGAATATTGCTGTTTGATATTCCTCCTGTAAAATCTGCTTTTATGGAAAACAAGACATCATGTTTGTTTTTGCCATTGGGCCCATTTTATGCAATTCTCTGCCTGATTCTCTGCAAGCAATTAAGGATTTACTATTTTGTTTCTAAGCACCTGAAAGTCTTTATTTCAGGAAGCTTTTCAGATTTATTAAGGTTATGGCAGATACTGTGTTTTGTATAAACGGCTCAGTTTTATGTTATTTGGCTCAAATCTTCCTGTTCTTTTTCATATGTTGTTTTATTGTTTAATGTTTGATTTTATATATTTTTGGGGGTATTCAGATTTCTAACAGAATCATGTAGAGTTTATATCTGAATATCCCTATGCAGAGAATGAATCAATTCTGATGTCATCAAGAAAGAACGATTACCATTATCAACCTCTGTGTGGTAAAATAGTTTGCCTTTAAGAGAATAAAATTGGTAATATTTAAAAGAGATTCATCAGAATACCTCTTTAGAGAGAGAGAGAGCTAACATTAAAGAAATACTCTCTCTTAAGATCTTATAGTGGTGATCACATAATTAAGAGTAAAGAAAATGAGAGATAAAGAAAAGAAGGAAGAAAGTTTGAATGTGATTAACAACTGTTCTTTCACGATTAGTTCTAGGGTTTAAAAATTATCTTTTATTTCATTAGTTAGAGTATAAACAATAACAATAATTCATTGGAAACATTTTCACAGTAGGGAACATCACCAATTTAGAATGCAGAAGACCTGGAGCAGTGATAGGGAGTTAAAGCTCTTTTATTGATTTAATTAGAACTTAGGTAGAAGGTAAAAAGAAAGAAGAAGAAAGAAGAAGTGGTTGGGGAAAACCTGGCCAGCTACAACAGAAGAAGAAAGAAGACAGACAGATAAGTGTGTATAACAAGATAATACATAGCCAGGCCTGAGCTCAACTAAAGTTTAAAACAAGAAAAGACTCAGAGCAAGTAAACAGAAAAGAGAAAGAAAAGAAAAGGAACAGAGAATATAAAACATATAGGGATCGATTTTAATACCCACACGTGCGCACATGGACATGCCAATCTTATAACATGCGCAGGTCGATGCGAACATGTTATAAAATACGGGTCCTGCACACATATGTGTGCCAGATGTTCATGTCCGCATGTGCATGTTAAGGAGCGGACTGGGAGGGAACTTTTCTACCCCTAACTCTATCCTTCCTCCCCACCCCCTAAATCTACACTACCTATCCCCAAATTTTTATTTTTCTACTATCTGCTGCTCCGGAGCAGAAGTAATCTGTGTGTGCTGGTTGGCTGCCGGTGCTCGCTTCCCTGGGACAATGGCTAATGGCACTGTCCCAGCCTGCCCCCCACCCCACCCCTTCCTGCTCAGACCATGCCCCCTGGCCCTCCCCTTTTGCAGGGCCCAGCACTTCTGCACATAACAGGTGTTACGCACTTGGCCAGGCCCATTGTAAAATGTGCATGGTGCGCAAAAGGCCCGGCCACACCTGCAACCCCCAGTTTTTACGTGTGGGATCCTTTTAAAATCAGACCGATACTGCAAACTTACCTTCTTGATGTTCTTCACCTCTGAAGTGTTTCATCATATATAAAAGAAAAGAATAATAACAAAAGTAAACATTTCTTAGGAATTGAGACAAAGGATTGACATTCAGTAGCTAAGAATTAAACTCACAGAGTACTATATAGTAATACTTATCTGATAGTTTGTAGTTGTTCTAGAGTCATTCAATTTCACTATTCTATGATTCCCTGAAAAAGAACAAAATATAAAGAAAAAAATACTATATTTTATAATATGAAAGGAATATATTTGTTATCTTAATATAGGTTATAATAAACAGAGTTTAGTAAAGTTACAGTTTCAAATAAAAAATATATTTGATCATTTATGCTATTTAAAGTATCTATATTTGAGTTAAGGTGATATTATCAGAAAGAAGCATTATTTATTAAACTGTGCCCCTGTTGTGTATACCATCTAATAACTTGCTGCCTAACTCAACTACACTATTAACATCAACATTGACCACGTCAAATCTTTAACACACTGGGGTACAATTTACATATATTTGGCCGAATTTTAAGACCTACGCGTGGGTGTAGATTTGTGCGTGCAACCCGGCACGCACAAATCTACACCCGATTTTATAACATGAGCATGCAGCTGCACACATGCTATAAAATCCGGGGTCGGCGCACGCAAGGAGGTGCACACTTGTGCACCTTGCGTGCGCCAAGCCCTAGGGGAGCCCTGATGGCTTTCCCCGATCGCTCCAAGGCTGCTCTGAAATCGGAGCGGCCTCGGAGGGAACTTTCCTTCCGCCTCCCCCACCTTCCCCTCCCTTCCCCTACCTAACCCCGCCCCCCCCAGCTCTATCTAAACCCCCCCTTATCTTTGTTAAATAAGTTGTGCTTGCCTCCGAGTAGACGTAGGTTGCGCACGCTGGCCGAGTGTCAATGCACGATCCCCTGGCATGGCCGCTGTGTCGGAGGCCTTGGTCCCGCCCTCGCCCTGCCCCAGACTTCCCCGCCCATTCCCTGCCCCTTTTTTCAAGCCCCAGGACATGCGCACGTCGTCGGGCCTATGCAAAATAGGCTCGGTTCGCGCAATAGCGGGTTTTCGCGGTTACATGCGTAATATACACGCGTAATCCTTTGAAAATCCGCCCCATTATGTTTAAATGTTAACAAACTGGAGGAACTGTGGTCGGGAAAGTTTCAGATTAGATTTTTTAACCTTCTTTCATTCTGAATAATTTTGAAGCCAAGAGATGTCATAAAATGTCTGAGGGTACCATTTGACAATAGCCTTAAGAAAAGAAGCAGCACATTTCTAATGACTCTAGAAACACAGTTGTTCCTTGTATTCTCTGTCAGACAATTTCAGCCTTACTCAAATACAACAGGTTTATTGGCAATAGTCCAGATGACACTAATAGACGGAACTTCATGCCCCTCACCCACAAGACTCTTTCCCTCTTTTTCTGCCTCTGTGGCTGGTACTCTCATTCTCCCAGTTCCTTTGGCCAGAACCTTGGGGTCATCTTTGCTTCCCCTCTCTATCCTTCTCTACACACATCCAAATGCCAACACATGTCATTTCTTCCTCTATAACACGCAACATAAAAAAACTGAAAATGGTAGTATTCCCATACTGTTGAGATTTTAAAAAAGCCAAACCCCCCACACTATTGAAGTATCAGGTGTATATCATATAAAAAATTATTCAGCCCAATTGTAAATGCTCGGCACGCATAAAAAAACAAGGGTCACGTGCGCGGCTGGGCCTTGCGTGCATTGCACGCATTTTAAAAGGAGCCATGCCGTGTGCATAACCCTCGTTAAGCGCACAAGAGTTGGGCCGAATAAAAGGGGTGGATCTAGAGATGGCCGGTACAGTGGCCATTTGCCGCTCTGCCGGTGCGCACAACTTACACCAGCTCAGGAGCTGATGTAAGATCTAAAACAGACAAACAAACAAAAAAAGGTAAAACCTTCTAAGGGGTCGGGGAGGTAAGGGGAAGAGGGAGAGAGGGTAGGTAGGGGGTAGGAATGTTCCCTCCCAGTCTGCTCCTTAATTGGAGCGGACTGGGAGGGATCTGTGGGAGGCCCGATCTCATTGTGATATGTAAATTGCATTTTTCAACCTCTCCTTGTGTACTCCACCCCCGATTTCATAACATGTGCAAGCTGGCGCACGCATGTTATAAAATTGCATGCCCATGTGCACGCCAGGTAGCACATGCACATGTATGCGAGCGCATATCTTTTAAAAATCTACCCCAGTATATTTTCCATTTCAGAGACCCTTACTTATATACTGGAGTTAGTTTTAATTCAATATTATTGTAACATAGCCCAAAAAATGGCTTATCACTCATTCTTTTTGCAATGGACTCAAACTCATTTTAATCTCACTGGCCCAATAAAGAATTTCCAAGCACAACTTGATATATTGCCTATAAAAATTACTCCTTCTGAACTTCAGATCTTATAAACTTTAGAAAGAGGCTATTTTTGGCAGAATGCAATCACTGAAAATGGCATTAGCAGTAAATTTGAGAAATTGAAATTATTCCCAAAATTCCCTCACTTATGAATAAGGTTAATTCCTATCAACAGTTGTACAAAACAAACCCATTTTTAAGTGTGGAAATGCTTTTGAAAATCAGGCCCAAAATGAGAATATGAAAACTGACAGGAGATTTGCTTGTTTTCAGTGCCTATCCATGATTGAAAGAAAGCAGAAGCTAAAGAATCTATATAAGAAAGATTTGTAATGGATAATGCTAGGATTACTTCTCCATTTTTGTGATAGCAGGCCTCTATGTGCACAAACTCAGAATAAAGAGGAGCTTATTAACTTCAGAGATTTGGCTGCATCATTTTTTACTTTAAAATAAAAAAAAAGAAAAGAAAAATTCAAGAAAAAAAAACAAAATTCAAGAAAACGTCATATTTTGTTGGAGAAAAATCCCCCCAATACCTCCACACTGATCTAGTCTTCCCACCGAATCTAAGGGGAAAGAATGATCCTTGGTCACGCCTACCCCACAGAGATATACCTAGAAACTGTGCAGATAGACTGCGCCCACCGCCATTCTTGATATCTTCCATACAAACATATTTTGCCAACAGCAGAATTTTAAAACCAAATAAAAGAAAATGTATTAAAAATGTTCTTGGTTTTTCTTTTGTTATAAAAATGAATTAAAACAAAATGGGAAATGTTATTCAAATTACCCTTCATTTCAAAAATGTACATCCCTATAAGGCAGATGACAATACATGTCAATTTACCAGATTTGGGAGAAGGACCCACAGTTGTAGTACTTTTTGTCCCAATAATGGTTCCAGAAAAACCATCTGCAGGATTGTGAGCAGACAATAACTGTGGCACAGAGTGAAAGTACAGGCTGACTTCTCAGTTAAGCCATGAGCATAAGTGCATGATGCCTTCATATTGAGATTAGGGACATTTGGGGGGATTTTATCATTTTAGTACATATGTTTTGGGGCCATTTTGCTTTGTTTGATGTTTATTTTGGTTCAGTTCATTTGCTGAACTGAACTGAAACTCAGCCGAGTTTACCGGCGTCAGTCTTCATAACCGGCAGCCGCAACCCTCTAATTTACATATTGCATGGCGTCTCCCTTGCGGGCACCATGCGTGTGTTAAGAAAGCAGATGCTGAAAAGTCAGCGCCACTTTCCACAAACATTATAGCATCGGCCCCAATGATATAAATATAAATATATTTATAAGTGTAATAAATGTAAACATTCACAAGGGCTGATTCACAAAAATGCAGTATAGTTTTAAAATGAAAAGTATGTTTTATTAGAGACTAGGTTCCATTGAAAAAATGGGACATCATAAAATAAAACTTATTTTTTACAGTAAAACTGTACCACACTTTTATTAATCAATCTCTTTATGATTGCTAGCCTGGGCAAACTAACAACAACAATATATAGCTTGATTTATGTGATCATGTTTGAATTTTTTATTGTTTTGTTACTCTGATATTTATGGAATGAATTTAGTTTTGTTGTAAGTCACATTAGGTCTGTTGAGGAAGACACGTTATAAATGTAACAAATGAATAAACTAATAAGAAACACTTTGTCAACATTATCTTACAACAGTGTAATCATATACTCTTCATTACTGATGTCAGAAAAGTAGAACTAAGAATAAAAGGAGATTTTTACATGCCAGAATTTAAAGCTGTTGAAGTATGTACAAAATGGAAATGCTTCTTATAGTTCAGGGGTGGCCAACTTTGTTACTCAAGAACCACAAACAGGCCTGGGTTTCAGGATATCCACAATGATTATGCATGAGATAGATTTGCATACAATGGAGGCAGTGCATGCAATTCTGTCTCATGAATTTTCATCATGGATATCCTGAAAACCTGGCCTGTTTGCAGCTCTCGAGAACTGGAGCTGGCCACCCCTATTATAGGTGCATGTACCAGTCTATTCATATTACTTTCGTCACTGAAGAATAGCATGAATCCATTTCAAAGTTAATTGCAAAATATTTAAAATAATAAAACACTGATAATATGTGAAATGTAAACTTCTTTTGATGGTAATTTTCAATAGTATGCATATGTCAGCACATATACATATGTGTGAGCAGATAAAATTATGACTGCATTTTATAAACTATATGGTAGGAGTCTCACAGTTTGTAAAATATCATGTAATTCTGCACCCAAATTATGTGCACAGTCTTTTAATGCAGGTAACCACATACTTTCTGCATCTATTTAATAAAATCACGGGGACATCTTTTACTTGCAAAATAATTATAATATATATGGTGTGAGTAATTGCCACAGATTGTATTTGAAGGCAGGTAGTTTATAAAGTATGAAGTACTCCATTTCTGAAAATAATTACTTGTGTTTGTATTTTTAATCACAAGTTTTCCAGCATCTCCATCAGTTCACACAACCTTCACTACATCTCCCAGAACCCTCCCCCCCCCCACCACCACCACTTAACCCAGACCTCCAACCTAAAAGCTGCAGACAAATGACAAGCGTGATTTAATTTCGTTGACTCAAATAGCAGGTGTATAAGTTTGGTAATATATGTACCTAGCCAAGATAACACAATATCGACGTAAGGGGTTTCTGGCCATGGGATCTGAAGTATTAGCTTTAGGTGCTTCTTTTCTTTTAAGATATCCTTCTAAATGTGTTGTAAAACAAGGTGATAATACTTTTTTTTTCTTCTGTCCTGACCAGTTGAAAGAATTATTGCATACTAGAATGGTCAATTCTGTTATCGACCCAGAGTCATCTTAGCGATAAAATTTGGTTTATTATTGTAGGTGATAATATCCACGACATCTATTACTTATATTTAGATTTCTTTATCTTCTTCAATTTCTGATTCCCCCTCCCCCCACCCACTTACTTTTGATAATTATTAAGGGAGAGAATAGATTTTTTCATTTATAGTTGTGTTCATTAATTTTGCTTTACTTTTATGCCTCTATCAATGTTACTGTGCAAAGTTTTGTTCTTTGTATATTTAAAAGTTTCAATAAAGAAAAAGTAAAAAGAAAAATGTTATCTTTTCTAACAAACATCTAATTCTGGAATACCTAAAATAATATAATAAAAGGACAAAAAGATAGGATCATCTTTTTTTTTTTATTTCTTTGGCCAAGCAGTTTCCTCCTGCTCCTTTGGACTTTCAGCTCAATCAGAACTGGTCTCTACTTGGGCTGCAGTGTCAAGTCTTCATCTACAACCATCCAGGGTTCAACCCTCTCCCTATCAACATCAAACCCTGGTCTCTATATGGCAGCACAGCACTGCCGCTACCCTGGTCTCAGGGTCATAGTCAAATCCATGAACACATTCAAAAGATAACAAAATGCAACATTATCTGCTGTAGTATGAGGAAGGAAACTGAACAACTCACACCTACACACTCTTTAATGATCTAACGTCTGCAGTGACTCACATATTTTGAGATTATGTTGAAAGATATGGAAATTCTGATCTGTCTATCCTTTTCCCATTATTTTGCCACCCACTATTACCTGGAAATGCTTTAGTTTTCATGTAGTAATCTATCTAACAAAGCAAGTTTTGTTGTGTGAAGACGGAGCCTTTCTGAGTCAAACACAAAATATTCGCCTTTAAGATAATGGGAAATCCCTGTGTAGGATGTTACAAAATAGAGTATCGTGGGAAGCATTAGATACTAGCCTCTTATAGTCTTTGAGTCATCATTTCCTAATTTAAATACTTAAATTGAAAACAGATTTTATAATGCAATAACAGTAATGTAATAGAACAGAGGTTCCCAGTCTTTTCAGGTGCAGGGACCCTTTTCAACATCCAAATATTTTAGAGACCCCCCTACCCCATCCTGTTTATTTAAAAGTGTTTATATACCGCCTTTTCAATTACAAATTTGTCAAAATGGTTTACATTCGATCATATACATAATATAAACATAAAATAAGCAAATCCATGAAATTGGTTAAAAAAGCATACATAAATTAATATAGCAATCAAAGACTTCATAAGTAAACATATTTAAAAGAAAAGTAAAACTGAAAGTAAAACAACAAGGCCTGTATCAATTCAAAGAGCGAGAAACTGAATGAGAATATCTAAAGATGACTAAATGTTAGGTGTGTTCTGCTAAGTGAATATTAAATGCTATTTGAAAAAGGTAAGTTTTTAGAATTTTCTTAAATTCCTTGGTATTTGAGATTTGTCAGAGATAATTTGGTAAGTTGTTCCAGATTGATGGTCCCACTAATGAAAAAGCTCTTTTTCTTGTTATATCTAACCTAGCAAGATGGACCCAGGGGACATCAAGTAGGTTTTGATTTAAAGATCTCAGGTATCTAGCAGGCTTATAAATTCTCAAGGTGGAACACAGCCAGGTTGAGGATGGATTATGTATGAGTGAATGAATAATAGACACAGTTTTATATTGGATTCTGAATTTGATAAGTAGCCAGTGTAATGAAAATAGAGTGAGAGATATATGATTTTTTAACGGGGTACAAGTTAAAATCCGAGCAGCTGAATTTTGGATTAATTGAGAGTTTGTATTGCTATATCGGGGAAAACTAAGTAAAGAGCATTACAGTAGTCAAGTCCTGAGAAAATTAAAGATTGAAGAACAGTACAAAAGTCTTGATAGAAAAGTAAGGGACAAAGATGCTTCAACATCTGTAATTTGTAGAATGAGTTCTTTACAATTGTTGAGATGTGATATGTTAGTGACAGATCAGAGTTTATAATCACCCCTTAGCTGTGAGCATGAGTTGAGATGGGGAATAGAAAAGCCATTAAAAAGAAGGTGAGACGGAGGTCCATTTATAGGGTTTGATATTGATATTAAATGAATAATTTCAGTTTCTGTGGGGGTTAACTTAAAGCGATTATGAGATAACCAAGCATCAACAGTGTTTAAATATAGTACAACTGTAGAAAGAGTGTTTGACCAAAAAGAGCTAAACAGAACAAAGAACTAAATGTTGTCTGCATAGATTTTGAACTGAATATTCAGAGCAGAAAGAATGAGACAAAGAGGGAGTAGATATATGTTAAAAAGTATTGGAGACAATGAGGAACCTTGAAGGACACCAGAAGTTACAGTATAGGGATCAGAAGAATGTGTACCAATATTGATTTGTTGAGTTCTATTTGATAAGTAAGCTGAAAACCAGTTTAGAACAGTAGAAGCAATACCTATAGACTGCAAGCTTGATAGAAGAATTTGATGGTCCAGGGCATCAAAGCTGTGGAAATGTCCAGAAAAAACAAGAAAAAGTCTGTATTAGAGTCAAAATCACGTAGGAGGGAATCAAAAGATGAAAGAAGCAGTGTTTCAGTTGAGTGGCCTTTAAGGAAGCCATGCTGACAGGAATGTAGAATCTTGTAATCAGAAAGGAAATTTGAAAGCTGATGCAAAACAACAGACTCAATAAGTTTTTCGAGGGATGTAAGTGAATAGAGATGTGAATCATGTGCCCGATCGTCTTAACGATCGGGTTCGGCTGGAGGGAGAAAAAAATCTGATCGCTGGAGATGTAAATCGGAATTGGTATTATTTTCTAAGAAACTTATATGCACACATTTGTAAACTTATTTGTGTAATTTTATATCTGCTAATTATCTCGCGCAATTGATATCAAACACGTCTAATGTTTACTATTGGTTGAGTGGGAAGTCTGGGTGATGTGGGGGGGGGGAGTTCAGAGTGAAGAACTAGGAGGGTCATGATAACTTCGAGAAGGACTGAGTTAACTGGTGAAGGTTTTGGCAAACTGGTGAGTTCAATTATTTGCGCATATTTTGAAATATACTACTTCTGCGCATAATCAGGGTTTTATGTGAGTAAGTCACAATATTTTTCACACCTAAAATATACATGCATAATTTTTTTTAAATAGGTAGGAAAAGTGTGTACTTTCAATATATTGCATATATTTGTGTGTATTTTATAATCTGTATTTACCTGATATGCGTAGGTTATAAAATACTGTAGTAGATCTCTGGGCATCTATGTATGCGCATACATGGAGCCATGTGGAGTTGTTTAAAAGTTACCCTCATAGGATTCATGAAAGTAAAACAACCTCTACTGTGACCTAATTGTTGAGGGTGGAGTGATGGAACCCTTGTGTGTATCAGATGAGGCTCCAGTGGCTAATTCCCCTAGCATTCCTGGTTTGTGTAGGATGCAAGACTGTGAGGCCAAAACAGCAATGCAGAGGGATTGAGGAATGCATGCTGGATGCAGGCAAAAGAGTCTAATTTCCTGTAAATTGTGTTCTTTTCTGGAGATGACAGCTATGAGTGTAAAATGCAGAACAAAGTTTGTACAGTTGAGAAAAAGTGTGTTTTTTTTCAAGTGGACACATACTTTCTGCATTGGCTGTTTGTTTTCTTTCTGCAGTAAATTTTTCTATCTTTTTATGTATGGAAATATGTGGAATCTCCAGCAGTTCCTATGAAACTAGAGCTAATAAGTGTTTCAAAGTGCATGAAAATTGTTGCGCTCGGGGGTGGACCCTTGTCCTGGAGCAGTGGAGAACGGCTCCCTAGTAGGGACCAGGAAGCACCTGCCCCCAGGGGACGGAGCACTGGAGGAGATAGAGGCTAGGATGAGCTTTACCACTGGAAGCCCAAGGTCCCCCCGGGAGGAGCCCTTAGGGACCCGGGCCACTTAGACTTAGGTGGGCCTCGCAGGGTCTCCTAGAGAGATGAAAGTCAGGCTTGCCCACAGACAGGAGGGGAGCGCGGTCAGGTTCGAGACTGGAGGACAGGTGGAGAAAGGAGGACCAGAACAGCATAGGTGATGACAAGGCTAGGAACAGAACCAAAATCTTGAGATGTGGTCAAGCAGGCAGAGGTCAGAAGGCAGATGAATCTAGGAACAGGCTGAGGTCAGAAGGCAGGCAGGCAGGTCGAGGAGCAAACTGGAGTCAGAAGGCAGGCAGGTCGAGAAGCAGACTGGAGTCAGAAGGCAGGCAGGTCGAGGTCAATATTAGAGAGACAATCCAAGGTTACTACCTGGGTAGATGAACAGGAACAGGAGGATGCTGAAGAACTAGGATGCAGGAACAAGACTGGAACAGAAGGATCCTGGAACAAGACTGGAACAAGGTTCAGATGCAGACAATCTAGCAAGACACTAACCCGAAGCAGTGCTCGATCTTCATCCTGCCGGGCCACGTCTCCGGCCATCAGCGGGAACACGAAAGACCAGATGGAACGGTCAGGGACAGAACCTATAGACGGGAGTGATGTCTGGGGCGAGCAGCTGAACAAAGCAGATATGTTCCAAGTTCTAGTCATGTAGATGTTCTTGGAAATCTTAAAGTGGGAGCTTAAACCCACAAGCTTGGAAACAAGTGTTCTTGGAATCAAGGATGTGTGGGCTGGGACCCACAAGCTTGGAATCAATTCTTGGAAGTGCCAGAGTGGGGGCTTGAACCCACGACCTTCGGATCAAGGTCTCTTCACATGCCAAGGCAAGGAAGTACAAGCAGGGACTTCCTTATATCAGGGAATCTATCAGGGTGTGCCATGGAGCTAGGACCCGCCCCCATGCCCTACAAGAGGCGGGGCGGTCTGCGCGCACACGCGTAGGGGCGTGGCCAATGCCACAGAGGACACAGAGCTCCGGCGTGAGGCCCGATGCATAGTGGAAGGCCCGGCAACCGCCGTGCGGGACGCCGAGGCCTGGAAGAGCTCGCAGCTGCCGCTAGGGAGGCTGACCCGGGACCTCTGAGCAGGCCCGTGCGCGGGCCAGGTGCAGATGAGGTGCATAACACAAATGAGGTATTATGGTGATAGAAGTGTGAGCAGACATTTTGCCTTCTTCCCTTTAGATTATGCTGACATCCCAGTCCATGCAAGATCAGCATGGTTTTCCATTTATTCTCTATATGGCACCAAAATCATCTGAGAAACTTGACATGTCCACAAAGAGAGAATGCTGGTTAGGCATAGAGAAATAAGTTAGCTAATGCATTCTGTGTCTCATATCAATGTGGGCCAAAAATGCCCTATTAGATGCCCAGTCTCACCCCTCTTTGGCCTTCCAAGCTGTTTCTGTTCCAGATTTGAACAAAGAATATTTTATTTATTTATTTATTTATTTGTCGAGTTTTATATACCATCGTTCGGTTTCGCCATCACAATGGTTTACAAAGTTTCGATGTTTAACAGAGTTTCCAAAAGGTTCCTGTGATTGTTAACATAGATATTGTAGGCTTTATAAATGTAGTACGGATGTCAAACTATACGGTTTCGGTTATGTGTTATATTACGTGCTTGCATTGGCTCCTCAAGTTTGCATAGGGTCAGTAGGAAGGAAGTGATGTTTGAGAGTCATTGGGAGAGTTGGTAGGCTTTGGTAAACATCCAGGGGTAGATTTACACGTGCAGGGCACTCGCGCACCTATTTTGCATAGGCCGCCGGCGCGCACAAAGCCTCTGGACGAGCGTAAGTCCCGGGGCTTCGTAAAAGGGGCGGGAGGGGGCGTGTCCGGGGGGCATGTCGGCAGGCCGGGGGTGAGTCTGGGGGCGTGTCTGGGTGTCAGGGGGCAGTCCGGGGCACGTCTGGGGGCATGGCGACGGTTCAGGGGCGGGCCGGGAGGACGGTCCTGAGTCCCCCAGCACTGCAGCCTGTGCCGGGGGATGCCAAGGTGGCACGCGCAAGTTACGCCTGCCTCAAGCTGGCGTAACTTGCACAACAAAGGTAGGGGGGGGATTTAGGTAGGGCTGGGGGGTGGGTTAGATAGGGGAAGGGAGGGGAAGGTGGGAGGATGCGGAAGGAAAGTTTCCTCCGAGGCCGCTCCAATTTTGGAGCGGCCTCGGAGGGAACGGAGGCAAGCTGCGTGGCTCGGCGCACGCAGGCTGCTGATTTTGCGCAGCCTTGCGCGCGCTGACCCCGGATTTTATAAGATACGCGCGGCTACGTGCGTGCGCGTACTTTTTTAAGATTACCTCCCAGGTTTTTAGTTCTTTTTTGAAGGTTTTTAAATTTTGCTGTTCTAAGTTCGATTGGGAGGGTGTTCCAGAGTTTGGGGCTTCCTAGGGATATGGCTCTCTTCTGAGTTGAGGTGAGTTATTTGGAACGAGCAGGTGGAATCTTTAATATACCTTTATTAGCTGAGCGAAGGCAAACTCATGGAAACACACAACAATATCCCATGAAAGGTTGGTTGAGGTTTAACCAGGGTTCTGTGTGCTCTCACCAGTTTTATGCATACTGGTTTGGATTCAGCC
Source organism: Rhinatrema bivittatum (assembly GCF_901001135.1). Classification (NCBI taxonomy): domain Eukaryota; kingdom Metazoa; phylum Chordata; class Amphibia; order Gymnophiona; family Rhinatrematidae; genus Rhinatrema; species Rhinatrema bivittatum. The sequence goes on from NC_042621.1 coordinate 211,116,500, forward strand.
TCACTATATAAACCCAAATTTTTTTTACTCCAGAACCTCTAAATCATAGATCAAAACACAAAAAGGTAACTGGTATTCATTTTATCACCAATCTAAATGCAGAACCACATAAGCAATTAATAATCCATATTGTTTGTATATATGTAGGACCTCTGAACTAAGAGTTTGTCAAGCATACAGACTCATTTTTAAGTGTACAGGTCCAAATTGCTTTATTAATCAAAAGGTCAATTTTTTTGGATTTTTTGTTATTTATTTATCATAAAATTTTTCTAGACCCAAACCGATACTTGACAATAAATAGCACAAAATAGTTGCTCCATATAATGAACGAAACAAGAATTTCTAAGCACGAACCACTTTGCAACAATTTTGTAGCTCTTCTATTATAAATATCCCGAAAAAATACTCATCTGTTGTAAATGTCCCGACATGATCATGTTTCGGACCGACCTGGTCCTGCTTCAGGGGCAACGGCACATCCAGAAAAACTAGGGTCTCCAAAGTAACATTCTTACGGTTCCATTTGATATCCGTTCCTTGTGTCAGCGGTCAGCGTTGTCGGCCGCAATTCTATTGAGTCTGTATGCTTGACAAACTCACTTAGTTCAGAGGTCTTACATATATACAAACAATATGGATTATTAATTGCTTATGTGGTTCTGCATTTAGATTGGTGATAAAATGAATACCATTTACCTTTTTGAGTTTTGATCTTGGATTCAGCCTCTCCAGGGTTTAGTATAGAGTTGCAAATGTCTCTTATCACCTTCTGGCAATCTATATAGGCTTGCTCCTCTGGTATGCCTCTGAATCGCAGGTTGTTTCTCCTGGACCAGTTCTCCAGGTCCTCTACAAAGTCTTGTAGTTTAACATTTTCTTCACAAAGTGTTTGCTGCACTTCCTCCGAGGTTGTTTCCTGCTCTTCTTGCCTCTGTTCCATGGCTTCTATGCAATTCCCCAGCTCTGAGCACTCATTTCTCAATTCTGAGAGAACGAATGTAATTTTAAAAGTAAGCCTGCCCAAATAGCTATTTACCTCAGACATCTTTCTCACTACAAAAATGGTTAAAATTGCCTGTGGGTATATAATATAAAGAAAGTACTCTTTATATGCATAGAAAGATAAAACAATTAAAATGTATTTTTTTCTGATATTTATGATGTGGATTGTATAGAGAAACAGCATTATTCTACTTTTTAATTCTGCCCTTAATATTGTTGAGTAACTATGAATTGCAGATTTCTCTTGGTTGGTGGTACAGGGATGCCCTGTTGCCCGAGTCAATTAGAAATGTCTGTGTTTTCTTCCCTTATCATGCTTTGGGCTATTCATGCCACTATGGGTGCCACATTGACATAGTTTTGATGCATTTGATGACACTTCACACTTCTGATGTTGTCTACCCGTGTTTCATTAGAAATAGTTGGCAATCCAAATTTATGAACCCATAATAGGCTGCATTGTTTCCCCCTTTGCCACTGTGCATCCCTAATTTAAAGGCCATGCTATCTAGTGTCAAGAGAAATACCAAAAGGGGGACAATAAGAATTAAAGGGGGGAATGGGTTTAGCAATGATGCAGATCAGAAGAAAGCAGGTTATCTTAAATAAATACTTTCAGCTCGATACAGTAAAGTGGGGCCGCGGTTACCCCGCTCCTAATCCACTTTTTACTCACTTTCCGGCCGCGTTAGCCCTTCCTGCGATACACTATCCCCTTTAACCCATCCTTACCGCCTCTTTAAATCCCCGGGTACCCCTTCCGCACGCGGCATGTATATCAGATGTAAACGATCAAATTAGCTATTCCCTCCCATACTGTAACGCGCGTTTAACCTGCTAACTTACTGCCTACCCTTACCCCTGCGTTAGAGGCAGGGGTAATGGTAGACGGCAAACTTTCCCCCAAAAGGAAACCTCTAAAAACCTAAAATCCCCTCCTCCCGAAGCGACTCGACATTACTTTCTGTTGTTTTCTTACCTTAGTTGCTTTTCAGCCCCTTCCCTTCTCTGCCGCCCTCCGGAGGGGGCAGCCAGCAGCGAAAGCGGCTCGCAGCGGTCCCCCCCCCCCGCGCAGGTCCAGGTTCTCCTGGCTCGGCAACAGCAGTACAACAGCTAGGGCTCCATCCGGCTTGCAGCGTTCCTCCCCCCGCGCAGGTCCCGGTTCTCCTGGCTCGGCGTGAAGTGCCCTCTCCGGCACGAGCGAAGCAAAGCCTTCTTTCGTTGGCCAGAGCGCCCGTCGATTTGGGTGCTCTGGCCAATGAAAGCACATAGACGGGCACGCATGACGCACGCGTGACGCACTAGTCACTAGAGGATAATATTAAGTCCACTCTTAATTCCTCTGAATATGCTTAAGGCCAGGCACAGAATGCATTTTTACCATAGACACAAAGGCAATTTTCAAAGTCGCTTTACTGGGTGAATAGCAAGTTACCCAGGGTAAATTGACCTGTTTGAAAACTGCCCTCAGAGAAGCTGAAAATTATGCAAAGGATTCACAGGACCTATAATTTTAGCCTCCTTAAAAAAAAGGGGTATGCCTTTGGGCATGTTTACTGTAGGTTAGGGGAGTAAAACAGTACATGTACTTGGCATTTTCAAAAGTACATCTACTATTTCTCTACCCCTTCACTGTCTGTACAAATAGTAGATGCAAAGTGCACATGAACCTTTAGCTCACATACTTTAGACTACTTTTCAAAGGGGAACTACTCATGTTGATTCCTTTTGAAAATTAGTTACAAAGTACACATGATAGCAACCTGGACTACTCAAAATTGCTCCCCAAATAGGGAAATTCTTTAGTGCATTAGGCCCCTGGTGCTAAAGTATATTAAAGAACTCTCTAACTTGTGTTATAATAGCCTGAGGGACACAAGTGTTACAGACTTCAATTAGGATTGGAAGCTGCCAGCACTGCTTACCCTCTAACCCCTCTTATCACTTTATAAATAGCTTGCAGGATCTCCTACTCTTTGATCTCACTAGCCAAGGTATTCCAACCACTATCTAACAAAGAGAACAATGGAAGTTTGTCTAAGATCTGAGTGTTTGTACTATTCATGTAATGTTTAAATCTGGATTCTCTAAATCCTTAAAATATTCCATAAAGGTGCCAGAAATTTTTTTGGGATGAGTTAGACTTAGCAACATCACTTTTGTTTTTGGCACTAGCTATAATTTTCTTTCTGTTTGTTTTCTAGCCTGCTATGCCGGCAGTTCATTGGCCTTGATTCTATTTTTATACACTCATGATCTCATGTTGCAGTAGAAAAGATGATGCTATGATACTTCAAAGTGAAACTGCTAGAATTTATCTCAAAGTAAAATTTTTCATATTAGGCATTTTTTTCATATTAGAAATATATTTTATCTTTAATTTCTCTAGTACTTTAAAATGTTAATTTTATTTTAGAGGTTATCTTAATTGTATGGGCCAATAAACATTGTGATATTTCTTCTTGGATCCAAAGTATTAATTGTTCATTTGCCATTTAATTGAATAATCAAATGTTCTACTTATACTAGGGTACTCGATTAAGAAATCTTTCATTAGGTTATATGGAAATTGGTTTTTCAAATGCTACTTTGAAAATCAATTATGGGGTTCTGCATGTAAAAGTTTTTATGAAATCCCATGTTCTGTTTACTTTTAACTGCATTAGGAAGAAGCATTCCCGGGAAAGTACAGTTAGGGCGAAGAAGGCATTTAAATGTCTACTTTCTAGGGCTGCCAAGAAGAAAACATTCTGTTCTGTTTTGGTTTTTGGGGGAAGTTTCCCCACAAAATTTCATTTTGTTTAATGTTTATTTTGTTTCTTTAGTTTGAAAAAAAAATGAAATAAACATTAAAAGAAAAAAAGGAAATGGTGCCTCACAAGGCCACCTATCCCCACCACTCATTTCTCTAACCTGAAAAAATGCCAAGGCCAGCAACCACCTGGACCCCACTTACCTGTTCCAGGAGGGATCTGACAATAATGTCTAGGCCGAAGGCTTGGCCTTGCATAGGCCTAGGCCATGATAGGTACCTGAGACTGTCCAGAAGCCAGGGCCTTGGCCTCAGCCTGAGCCTGGGACAGGGACTAGTTCCCAACACCTGGGCCTCAATCCCTAGGCCTCGACCCAGACCAAGGCCTGATGCTGGGCCCTGACCCAGAGGTCAGTCCTGAAACCTGAACTAAAGTCCAAATACAGGCCTGAAGCCTGGGCCTCAGCCTGGGCCAGGGCCCAGGCCCAGGCCTGGCACCAGGGTCTGGCCCAGGTCCTGATACCTGGACCTTGATCCAGGTATAAGCCCAGAGTCAGGCCCAGACCCAGTGCCCAGATATCAGAGATCTTCTGTCTTCATTATTGAAGTGATGTCATCTGCTTGGGAGGTGTCAGAGTTAATAATCTCAGCACATCTTCCCCGGCAGAAGGCATCATTTTAAAGTATAACTCCCAAATGGATGTCAATATTTCAATGGCGAAGACAGAAGAAAGAAGACCTCTGATGATTGGGCACTGTAGTTGGGCCTGACCCTGGGCCTCGATGTTAGGACCTGGCTTCCAGGCTGGGCCTTGGCATGGTGCTGGAGTTGGGCTGAGGCCCAAGCATCAGGACCCGGCCTCTTGCTTGGCCCTGGCATCGGATCTTGGTCTGGGCTGAGGCCCAGACTTTGGGATTCGGTTTCTGGGTCAGACCCTTGCATTGGGCCCTGGCCTAGACTGAGGACCAGGGGTCAGATCCTGGCCTCTGGGTCAGGCCCCAGCATTGAGCATGAGTCTGGACTAAGGCTACAGCATCAGGACCTGGCTTCCGGACCGGGCCCCAGCATTAGTCCTGGGCCTAGGCTGAAATGCTGGATCCCTGACTGAGTAGGTAAGTTTGGACAATTTTTTGGTCTCAGCCGAGGCCCTAGCATTGAGCCCATGCCTTGGCCAAGACCCCAGAGCGTGCTCAGTCCTAGGCCATGGTTCCTTCATTGGGCCTTGGCCGTGGCTTCTGCATTGGGATGTGGCCTATGTCTTGGTGATGCCCGAGTCTCGGCCTAGCTCCTGGCTCTGGCCCCAGCATCATGCTCAAGTGTAGGTCAAGGCCCATACTTTAGGCCTCAGCCTATTCTCTAGGGTAGGCCCCGGCTTTGAGCCTGGGACTAGGCTCGATGGATCACTTTTTTGTTTTCAAGAGGAAACATGAAAACCAACATAATTTCATCGGATTTTCAATCATTTCACTTTGAAAATAAAATAAAATAGGAAATTTCAGTTCATTTCCTATTTTGTTTTTCCCCAGGCTGGCCTGACGCTGCGGATCCGCCATGTTCCTGATGACGTAAGCATGCGCGCGCGTTCCAGAGTTTGTACTGGCAAGGGTGCGAACCTCGGGGGCGTCCCCCCATAGTGACGTCATCCGCTTCCAGTTTAAAAGGTCTTTACTTGCAGCTACGAATTGAGTTAGCAAGGGGTTTGATTGCGGGGATCATTCTGACCCGCTTCATCCTCCGCTGCTCTGCCTCCACCACCTTACCTACGGGTACCCGCTCTCGGGGGCCCCGCTCTCTCTCTTCTTGATTTCAGATTGCTAAGACGGGATCTGGTACTCGCTCCTTGAGGGCCTACTTCCTGAATGCTCAGAATACTCCTTATTACCTGGAAGCGATCGCAGATGTGAACACAGTGAGTTCTATTACAGATAGGAATTGGTACTCGCTCCACAAGGGCCTATATTCCTAATCTCCGAAGACTCCCTTCAGTCTAAGACATTATCGCAGGTATGGAGATTGTGAGTCATTATTATAAATTGCAGATAGGAACCGGTACTCGCTCCACGAGGGCCCATGTTCCTAAATCCTTTCTCAAATCTCTTCTATATCAGAAGTTACTATTATCATATACCGATATCTGTGCATTACTATTATAGATTGCAGATAGGAACCGGTACTTGCTCCACGAGGGCCTATTTTCCTAAAACCCTCCAAAGACTATCTTCTATTCCATAAGCCATCTCATACACAGATATTGTGAGTTCTCATTCCAGACTGCATATAGGAACCAGCACTCGCCTATGGCTCCTGTTCCTGAATACTGAAGACTCTCTGTTGCATAGAGGCCATTATAGATATCTACAGTTGTGAATGTATCATCTACTACTGGTTATGTATCCAGCATACCCTGGCTCCTCACTATCTATAGTCTCTCTCTACAGCTCAGCAATCCAGAGACCGCAATTCCAGTATCAGAGGGACTTCAGCCCTGCCGGGCACATCAGCTCACTACTGCCACCTCTGGTGGTTCTACTTCCAGTCTAATAAATAACTATCTGTGTTTGTCTCCATATTCCAGCCTAGCTGGTGGTCCCTCTCAGGACATCCTCTTGAGGGTGCTGTCATCTGCCATCGGCCCATGGATTCACCAGTTTACCTCAAGTGTTCATTCCTTACACTACTAGAGCAGTATTATACGACTGCCACTCTGTGGGAAGCCAACCCACTACAGAATACTAACTCTGCCTATGGAGTATTACAATTGTTAGCTCTTCCCCTTGACAGGGTGATCTATAACCAATTGCTAACTCCCTGGCGGACTTATAACAGGTTGCCAACGCCTCCCCGTGGTGGGTTAAGGTACTACAGATTCTAACTCTGCCCCTGGGGAGCAGTTCCTATTGTTTGCTACTCCTAGCAGCAGGGATTGACAACAGATTACTAACTCCTCCCTCTTCAGGAGGAGATCCATATCAGATTGCCAACTCCTCCCTCTACAGGAGGAGCTTGATAACAGATTGCTAACTCCGAGCAGCAGATTTATAACATTAGGCCCTCACTGCAATTTGATGAATGACCCTTTAAGTTAGTACCTGAGGCAATGCCCAAGGTCACATGGAGCAGCAGTGGGATTCGAAAATTGGTTTCCCTGGTTTACTGCCCACTGCTCTAGCCATTAGACTACTTTTTCACTGTAACACTGAGGTTTTATATCCAAGTTTTATGAAAGTTGCTGACAGGCATCAGCAGAAGAACCAATAACACCCCAACATACCAATAATAGCATGAACACCCCACAGCACCAAAAGGGGGTAAAGGGCATCAACAGTATCATGAAAAGTCCAAGTCATCATGAGGGAGCAAAGCATCACAAATACTGACATAAACAACTTAAAGCACATGATCCCCAGACTATTATCGGCCTCCTCTGAAACCAATCCCAACGGGTATTAGGGATGTGCAAACCCGCTGTGGGAAATTTCGTACTTCCCACAGTTCGGGCCTTTAAAATTTGGGGAGACCTGAATTTCGTTTTAGTGCACACTAACTCCCTATTAGTGTGTGTTAACATTTTTCCATTAGCACGCACTAAACCCGAAAACAAATTTTTTCCGAAATTTCAGGAAAATTTTCTTCGGGTTTCGGGCTCCCTGAACCAGGACAAATGCACATCCCTAATGGGTATTGCTTTTGCAAATGATTGGACATATCACTATATGAAAGATATCTCAGCACCTTGTATTTATTGATAGTATTTCAGCAGTGACACCTCTGATGTCTTGCAGGATTCCTACTTTGGATCCTTGCGTACTGCTGCCTGGGCTTGGGTTGAGTGTGGGCCAGGAATTAAAGACCAAGAATGTCTCTCATGCTCTCGGCTGCCTGCTGTTTCTGGGGGTTGATCTTAGTCTTGGCAAGATTGCTTATTGCCTGCAGCTGCTTATTAGATATCAAGCTAGTAACTAAGTTCTCCAATAAACCCCCCTCTCCTTAGACGTTTATTATCCCTATTCTTTAATGCTTTGAATAAGAAGGTTCTTCAAAGACCTGCTGCAGACACTATTCAGAAAGAATTTGGCTCACTCTTTCCTACTGCATCCTCAATGTTGCTGCAATCCTCGACTGAGTCTGCCTTTTTGTGCCTCTGCACTATTATAACAATGGAGATAGGAGCAGGTGCCTGCTGTACCAACTTCTCTGCCAGCCCTAGCTGTTTTCCACCTTTTAAACAATCCTTTCTAAGATTAATAGGAGGGCTTCTGATCCTCATCCCATACCTTTCATGATCACCACTACCACTTAGTGCTGCCCCAGGTCTTAATGGGGAAGAGTCTTCCCTGTTCTTCTTCCATTGCCACATTTGCCTCTTGATGTCAAGTATCATGGTGGAATTTATTACTTTTGCTGTTACAATGTTTGTACACTCTGGTGTGGACACACAGAGACAGAAGAGACAAACAGAGCAAAGTTAAAAGACAGGAACCAGAGAGCAGGATTTAATGGTCAATTTTCTCAGTGGAAAAGGGTAAACAGTGGAGTGCCTCCGGGATCTGTACTTGGACTGGTGCTTTTCATGATATATATATAAATTATCTGGAAAGGAATACGATGAGTGAGGTTATCAAATTTGCGGATGATACTAAATTATTCAGAGTAGTTAAATCACAAGCGTATTGTGATACATTACAGGAGGTCCTTGCAAAACTGGAAGATTGGGCATCCAAATGGCAGATGAAATTTAATGTGGACAAGTGTAAGGTGTTACACATAGGGAAAAATAACCATTGCTGTAGTTACACGATGTTAGGTTCCAAATTAGGAGCTACCACCCAGGAAAAAGATCTAGGCATCATAGTGGATAACATATTGAAATTGTCGGTTCAGTGTGCTGCAGCAGTCAAAAAAGCAAACAGAATGTTAGGAATTATTAGGAAGGGAATGGTTAATAAAACAGAAAATGTCATAATGCCTCTATATTGCTCCATGGGGAGATCGCACCTTGAATACTGTGTATAATTCTGGTCGCTGCATCTCAAAAAAGATATAGTTGCAATGGAGAAGGTACAGAGAAGAGAAACCAAAATGATAATGGGGATGGAACAGCTCCCTATGAGGAAAGGCTGAAGAGGTTAGGGCTGTTCAGCTTGGAGAAGAGACGGCTGAGGGGGGATATGATAGAGGTCTTTAAGATCATGAGAGGTCTTGAACGAGTAGATGTGAATCAGTTATTTACACTTTCGAATAATAGGACTAGGGGGCATTCCATGAAGTTAGCAAGTAGCACATTTAAGACTAATCGGAGAAAATTCTTTTTCACTCAATGCACAATAAAGCTCTGGAATTTGTTGCCAGAGAATGAGGTTAGTGCAGTTAATGTAGCTGGGTTCAAAAAAGGTTTGGAAATGTTCTTGGAGGAGAAGTCAATTAATGGCTGGCCGGCGCCATCGCCGGCCGGCCAGTGCTCCTACCATGTGACAGGGTCCAGCCAATGGCACAGATACCCTGTCACATGGTAAGGGCAAAGGGCCACCGGCGCCATTTTTATTAGTGGCAGCCGGCGGCCCGAGAGCAGGAGATCATTCCTGGCACCCCCACTGGACCACCAGGTAATTTTAAAACATTTTTTGGGGGGTTGGGAGGGTGGGGGAGGCTAAGGGGTCAGTTTTAAAGGGTCGGGGTGGGTTTTTTTTTATCGGGCCATCGGCGCCATTTTTATTAGTGGCAGCCGATGCCCGAGAGTGGGCAATCAGTCCCAGGGCTTCCACTGGACCACCAGGTGATTTTAAAACTTTTTTTTGGGGGGGGGGGGTTGGGAGGGTGGGGGAAGGTAAGGGATTAGTTTTAAAGGGTCGGGGTGGGTTTAGATGGTGTTTTGGTGTGCCGGTTTTCCCGCCCCCCCCCCCCCCCAAATAACTCCCGTTAGTGGACACAAATCCGATTAATGATTTTTCAAGATAAATCGAGGGAATTTCTATTGTATCACACTCTTTAACGATTTTTGACGATTTAAAAAATATCGGACGATATTTTAAATCGTCAAAAAGTGATTCACATCCCTAGTAACCAGGTCTCCTCAGATATGCTTCTTGAAATAAAAAAGCTTTTAACTGTTCCCTAAAACTAAAATACCAGTGGTTTGTCTTAATGCCAAAGATAAGCTATTTCATAACATAGGCATCACTTCAGAAAAGGCGCGTGTAAGGATCTGTTGCCGAGTGCTCCTCCAGCATTCAGGAAGCACTATGAACCACTTGACCTGTCGTCTAGTCCCTTCTAGCACTGTGCCTCTCACTTCCTCCCCCAAAGGCCATCTTATTTCCTGTATAGGCCTGTAATTACACTGATGCAGTAGTAGCAGTCAGTTGCCAGGGCTTGGTCCTACCTTCTGTTCCTCATACTCTGGCTCCGCTTCTGTTCCCAGAAGATTTCAATCTCATCAGCTTCCACCTTCAGCCTGTACTTCCAGCATTCCTGTAGTTCTCCTTCCTGGCCTCCTGGATTTCTGGTCAGTCCCTACTCTTTACCCTGTGTCAGGCCTCTTACTCCTCATCCATGACAAGGTTTATCCCTGTTTCTCATGCCTCACTGGCCACCAGCACTCGAGGGCTCAAGCTGAAGGGAAGATGGAAGTCCTTCTACCGTTAGTGGACTGGATCCAACTCTATTGCAATTAGGCCACTCACTTCTGGGCAACCCACAGACTACAAGTGTCACAGCATGTACATGTGTCATTTGCAGCCGAAACTACTTAACAGAAGGAACCACCAACAGATGCCTATTAGCAGACCACAAGGATCATTTGGGAATATACTGTTTAACAACTTTTAAAAGATATTTATGAAGTTCTTCCTGCAGGGCTTTGACTATCATCATTATTAATTTAAATTTAATCCTCATCATTACTGGAACCAATGCAGTGCTACTAGAATCAGAATAATGAGTGCATGAAACAGATGATCTCTCTGTACCTTTTCTGCAGTCATTGGCACAGCTAGTTATAGCCTTACCCTGATAATATGCACACTCTAACCCCCTTACAGAGATTACAGATTTTCTCCTGCAGTAGGTAGCACCACAAACTACTGCTAAACACAGTGTCAGTGAGGGACTAACAGCATACTTTTCTTTCCCCTGTAAATTAATCTAAATAGTATATTTTTATCAGCTTTTACATTTATTTTAATACTGACATTCAATCTGAGATATCCCATCGGTTTACATTCAGGTACTGTAGGCATTTCCCTAACCCCAGAGAATTTACAATCTAAGCTTTGTACCTGAGGCAATGGAGGGTAAAGTGACTTGCCCAAGGTTACAAGGAGCAACAGTGGGACTTGAACCCTGGTTCGTAGCCCACTGCTCTAACCACTAAGCTACTCCTCCTCTAACCCTGACTTTTAAAGTAAGGCGCTTCAGATTGTCTACATTCTGACACTGAGATGCAGCAGAAAAAAGAATGAGAATAAAATAGTCACTGCTCACTTTCACCTAAAAAAATGATAAAGTCATGACATACAGCTGCCAGAGAAAATAGGCTGATTGAAAAAGTTCTGCCCTCATAACTGTGTGATAAAGTTTGTATAACTTATATCACACATTACTTTAATCATAGGTCAGTTCACTGTTCATTATATACTGCAAATATAAATAGATGAGTTTCCATTTTTCTAAAATAATTTTATGCAGATAAAAAATAGTTTAAGTCAGCACAATGCCCTATGTACTAAACTTCTTCTCATATGCTAGAAGGTGTATTAAACTTCTTATTTTATGCCAGAGCTCAACAAAGTAGATGTATAACTCCATAAAGAAGACTTTTATGGCTTTGATGCATATGTTCAGAATTGGATGATTTCAAATCTTCAGCCAAGGATCTCATACAGAGATTTGTGGACAGGGGTATCCTTGATCTTGTATAAAATTGGTATATAAAAGAACTCGCTTAGCAAATCATGATCTTTTGCTCCAATATAAGCAACCTAAATATGAATCATCATTATCTTGTGTCCTTCAATATACTACCAGCACTTTTGATATGATTTACATTATTAAAAAAATACTGGCATGTGCTAGCTTTCCGTTGTGCTAGCTTTTCACTGGATTTACCTAGGTGTGTGTTCTCTAGATGCCAAAATCTTAGGGACATTGTGGTACATTTAATGCTACATAATTCTCCCAACAATAACTCAACTTTAGTTGGACACCAACCATGTAGGGAAAGTTCTCTTTGATTGTGTACTCTGTAGGGAATTGAATGATGCCTTCCAACTATGGGTAAAAAAGTTTGCTGAATACACAACACAAGGAAAGTAATTTTCAAACTGGTGCATGTGCGCATATTTGTGCACATATGTTGGCCCACATCCAGGGCCATGGACATTTTATAGCTTGTGTGCATATGTGCACTTGTTATAAAATAGCCTGGCCATGCACACAGGTGAGCCAAATTTTAAGAGGGCTCTTGCATGTGTACAAATCCCACTTCTACTGTGTAATTCGGGGGATTTTAAAAGGGGCACACGCTGACGTTATTCCCAGTTATACAGGTTCATCCCAAGTTCACATAGTTTAAGAAATAGGGCCTCCAAACTTCCCTAGTTTAACAGCTTTCACTCCCCCCAGTTAGCTCCAACCCTTAAAACCCCACAGATCTTAACTTATACGTCATCCATCCATCCTTCCATCCAGCAGGGGGCCTCAGCATGCACCGGGTTGAATAAGTATTTACACGCACATTTCAGATTCATGCCCCTAAATGCCCATACCCCACCCAGACCACACCCATTCCCCTCCCCTTTTTGAAAACTTTCGAGATGTGTGCACTGTGGAGATATGCACGTATCTCGAAGGCTTTAAAAAATCCGCTCGGCACATGCAAGCCCAACTTATTCATGGATCCCCTAATTAATGCATGCACCGGGGTTTAAAATTCACCTCTATGTGTTTATTTTCACCTGTTGTTTATGCTATTACATGTCCATGTAAGCTAATGTATGTTAGATATGCCAAAAGATCTATTAAGACTCAATTAGTCAAGCATTGTAGCAATTTGAATTCTAGTAAATTACCAGCACCCATTTTTCTCATTGTGTACATCTTAAGCATTCATTTTCTGATTTGGTTTAGACTGGATTGGGTCAGGTTATAAATTCATTGAGAGGTGGTTATTCTCTAGCACCATTGAACTACAAAGAACAACAGTGGATAGTCATATTAAACACTGTGTCTCCATATGCGCTCAGCGAGGAACTTGATTGGCTCTCGCTTTTATGATGCACATTTCTGATTGGCTGTCTTTTCATCCTGTTTCAGTTTAAATTCATGTGATGCCAGAAATGTCTTCAGATGCTATAGATTGTGAATGTTGAATGTCTTGAAAAGTAGTGATACGTTTTATGGAAAAAGTACCTTGAGGCAGATGTCCACAGTAACATCGAAACACGGCCCTTGCAAGATTTGGTAGTGGATCTTAACATAAGAGCTACAGAACAATAATGATTAGTTTTTCATAAAACCTTCTTTATGGAGTTATGTGTCTACTTAGTTGAGCTCTGGATTAAGATAAGAAGTTTAATATAAGCTCAGGCATAACAGAAGTTTAATATATGAGGCATTGCCCTAAATTGAACTATTTTTTAGTTGCATAATTATTTTTTTTTAAAGTGCAGGATACAATTAACAATGGACTGACCTATTATTAAAATAATGTATGATATAAGCTATACAAATATTATCATGCAGTTATAAGATATTTATATATAAAGCATATGCCATTTTAAATGTGATTTCTATAATTACAGATAAAATCTTAGATTAGGTTGATTTGCATATCATATCCATTAGGAACTTTACCTAAGATTCTTGGATCCTTCTATTTTTTTGAAAAAGTTCTGAAACATGATTGGTCCTGTTTCTCTTTTGTCCCTTTCTTAACAGACTCTAGGCTGGATTTATCAAAATGTGATAAGTATTGCATGCGATAGCAAAAGGGGTGTGTTTATGCAAATAGTTTATCACAATTTGCGCTAATACATATGGGGCAGATTTTCAAAGGGTTACGCACGTAAGATACACGCGTAACCCCCAAAAAGCTGCCCCTTCCACCCCCCCCCCCCCCCCCCTGCGTGTGCTGAGTCTATCTTGCATAGGCTTGGCGGTGCGCACAAGCCCCGGGACGTGCGTAAGTCCCAGGGCTTTCCTGGGGAGCGGGTGTTGGGGGCTTGTCGCGGCCGGCGCATCATCGGGGGCGTTCCAGGGACAGGACCGCAGCTGTGGTTCCGGCCCAGGGGCATTCTGGGGGCATGGCCGCGGCCTCAGGACCAGCCTCCGGACCGGAACATGGCGTGCTGGCCGCCGACCCGGCGTGCGCAAGTTACGCCTGCCTCAGGCTTTTGAAATAAAGGTGGGGGGAATTAGTTAGGGCCGGTGGCAGTTTGGTTAGGGGAAGGAAAGAAGGTGGGGGGCGCCGGAAAGAAAGTTCCCTCCAAGGCCGCTCCGAGGGAATGGAGGCAGGCTGCGCGGCTCAGCGCGCGCAGAGAGTCCATCAAGCTAGGTGGAGAGAACATTGCACCAATCTCATCTTTGGGTGAGTTTCATCTCTCCAAAGGTCATCAAATCTTTACAAGAGAGCACTTTTCTGTTCGTACGTCTCACATTGAATGTCAAAGTGGCCCCTAACCCCCTACACTAATACCTAAACCTCACCTCACCTCGAGTTACTAGGTGGGCCTCCGATAGGGATACAAATACCTATCTAGGGAGAGGACATTACAGCTAGGCACTCTCTCTCCCTCTCCCCCTCCCCAGATGGCTAGGCTGGTGCTCCAGGAGCTTCACATCTATTAAAACCAGGCCTTTCAAGAGACATCCCAAAATGCACTAGCTCCATAATGCAAGCTATCACACAGCTTAACACTACTGAAAAAGGTGTAGCTAAAATCAGCATTAAGTCCATGCAACAGGACTTCACAAACTGGAAAACCAAGCCACTCCTCCTCTTTTTCTGATTTGCATCACAGCATACGATATGGTGCTATCACATGCGTTAAAGGCATTTTTGCATGTGTTAACGGGGCTTTTCGTATGCGATAAGCCCTTAACGCATGTGAAAACATCTTAGTGCATTTTGATAAATGACCCCCTCTTTTCTGAGTGGCTTCATGTCCAAAAAATGCATTGCTTTCCTTTTCTCAAAGACTTTAATGAAACTGGTCCAAATGAGCTGAAAAGGATTTGGATTATTTGAAGGACTACATCCACTGGCTGACCCAAACCATACCAAAAATTGATTTATTTGTTGCAATTTTCACATTCGGATAATCTAACTGCATGTCTACTCTTCATTGTTATATTTTATATGTTAGTGCAACATTGACAAATAACTTTCTTTGGGAAACAATGAGTGCTATCATTTCAGTAACATTCTATATTCAGAATAGTGACGCTTAATAGGAAAAACATTGCTCCATAGACTATTGATCTCATTAGTTTGATCTGGCATTTGTTATTTAAGCTGCTGCTTAGAAGAGGATACAGTTATTTAAGCACCCCTATAACTGTTTTTGCACATCAAACCTGATTGTAGCTCCTGGTATCAATGGGTTTATCATACCAAAAGAAAAGGCACAAACTTAATGCTCAAGACTAAGCCAAAAGGTCATGTACTACTACTAAGTCCATCTGTCACTAAAACTTGAAAGACATTGTTCTCTCTATCAAATGGAAAATAGAATCCTATAATGTATTGCCAGTGCATTGGTTTATTTGTAGTTAAACTTAGGAAGGATTTGTACATATAAATAGCAGGATTTCCAGAAACATCAGAACTGTTTCTTAAATTAAATGTTACCACTACAATTCTAGCTCATTAAATAGCCACAATGACCATTATTTAATAAATACAAAACAGAACAAAGGAAAATCTTTTAGAGTGGTCATGAAGGTGTTTTGTGAAAACAACCACTTTACAAGTAGTTTTCAACCCATTCCTTGGGACACACCTAACCAGCTGGGTTTTCAGGATATCCACAATAAAAATATGTGAGGTAGATTTGCATGTACTGCCTCCATTGTATGCAAATCTATCTCATGCATATTTATTGTGAATAGATTGAAAACCAAACTAGCTGGACGTTCTCCAAGAACTGGGTTGAGAACTCCTGATTAAGACATGTTTGCAGTTCTGGTGATATTATTCAGTTTCATCTATCTAAATTTCTACTTTTAAGATGAATAGATAAATAAAAATTGCATACCACCAAGAGAATTCAGAGCTTCTTTAAAACATATCCAAATTTTCTGCTGATGTTCTAATAAGACATGAACATTTCCTCAAGAAAACTACAAAAAGTGTTATTTATTGCAATTTTGTAATGCTCCCAGAGCAGGAATAATGGTCTACAATAATTGTTATTATAACCTCCTTTTTGATAGATACCTAGAATACAGAGTCTCACAGTGTCCTGGAGCCAAAAACTGTCTCTCACATTCCCTAAGTCTTGGGGTGCTGGGGGTAGGAGGATAAATCTCCAAAGTCCAAGGCACACGGGGAAAACAGTCTCGCACTCTCCTTTATGCACTGGCATATTCATGATTAGATGACCTGGCTGTTGCAGTCTGGGAAGCTGCAGTCCAGGTATGAACCCTTGAACTGAACTACCCTGGGTAGAGTAGCTCGGGAGGCGGAGCCACAGGCACAGATCTTCACCCAGGAACCAGGAACCCCCCAGGAGGAGCCCGTAGGGTCCTAGAACCTTGGGACTTAAGAGCCACAGGCACAGGTCTTCACCCGGGAACCAGGAACCCCCCAGGAGGAGCCCGTAGGGTCCTGGAACCTTGGGACTTAGGAGCACAGTAACAGTCTCTATAGAAGAGGCCTGGGCAAGAGTAATCCACAGAGTCCAGCAGCAGGGAACAGGAAGGCCCGGCGAGAGCGGGGCAGTGATAGAGTCTGTAGCCTGCTGTACAAGCAGTAGAGAGCAGGCCTGGGGTCTGTAGTAAGCCGCGGAGTGGAGCAGACAGGTAACAGGAACAGAGTCTGTAGAGTATCATAGGCTGTGACCTGCTGAAGGCAGGACCGGAGTCAGTAGCGAGCAAAAGAGCCAGACCGAGCAGTGAGTAGAAGGGAGACAAACCCAAGTCAGGCTGGCAGCCAGTCGAAGCAGTCTCAGGTGCAGGCAAAGGTCGGAGGCTGGCGGCAAGCAGGAGCAGAGTCGGGCACAAGCTGAAGTCAAAGGCAGGCGGCAGGTGGAAGCAGAGTCAGGAACAAGCAGAGGTCAAAGGCAGGCGGCAGGCAGAAGTGGAGTCAGGAACAAGCTGTGGTCAACCGGGAAGCAGAACAGCAGAAGCGCAACTAAGAACTACTAGCAGTAGCGACCCTCGATGCAAGGCAATGAGAAGGCAGATGAACGCCGGTTAAATCAGGCTTGGGGCGTGGCGTAGTTAGTCCAGGCGGGGCCAGACTTCCGGTGACCTTGCGTCCATAATGCGCGTCCTCGCAGTAGCGAGATGATCCAGTAATGGCGGATGCCCCAAAGGCCCAGCAGAGCCGCAGGAGCGGCGTTCCCGGCATCGAAGGTGAGCCCTGGGTACAGCAACAAGGGGGAAAGCGGTGGAGACCGCAACAGTACCCCCCCCCTTTACGGCCCCTTTTGAGCGGACCGGGTTTCTCTGGATGGTCCCGGTGGAACTGGTGCAGGATATCTTTGTCTAGAATATTACGGCTGGGCTCCCAGGTGTTATCTTCGTCACCACACCCTTCCCAGGGCAGTAAATACTCCCATCTGCGATTGTGAAATCGGATGTCCAGGACGTCCCGTACTTGGTATGTAGGGTCATCATCAACGGTTGTGGTTGCAGGGTCCAGAGGTGCATGGTGATACCGGGAGAGGACTACAGGCTTGAGCAGTGAGGCGTGAAACACGTTGTGTACTCTGAAGGAAGAGGGTAGCCGAAGCCGAAACGATACCAGTCCCACTCGTTCAGCCACTCGAAACGGACCACAGAACTTTGGGGCGAATCTTCATGAGGGAAGTCGAAGGTGCAGATTCTTCGTAATTAGCCAGACTCTATCCCCAGGCTGGAATGTGGGAGCTGGCCGACAATGGCGATCGGCCGTCTGCTTAGCCTTTGCGGCCGCACGGAGAATCTGTCTTCGTGTCATGTGCCACAATGCCTGGAGTTGCTGGGCTGTTACTTGAGCAGCGGGTGAGGCACTGGGAGCCTCTAGCGGGAGTGGTGGTCGTAATGGTTTACCATATACTAGATGGAACGGAGATTTGCCCGTGGCGGCATGGACCTGGTTGTTATAGGCAAATTCAGCCCAAGGTAAGAGCTCAGACCAATTGTCCTGCCTCTCATTAATGAAGGCCCGGAGGCAGGCTTTTAGAGTCCTGTTCATTCTCTCGGTCTGTCCGTTGCTTTGAGGATGAAAGGCTGTGGAGAAACTAAGCTTAACCTGGAAGCATTTACAGAGAGCTCTCCAGTAGCGGGCCACAAACTGCAAACCTCTGTCCGAAACGATATCTTGAGGGAGGCCGTGAAGCCTGAACACATGTTGGGTGAACAGGTGGGCCAACTCGGGTGCAGAGGGAAGCTTAGGCAGGGGAACCAGATGGACCATTTTTGAGAAACGGTCAACCGTGACCCAGACGACCGTATGTCCCTGGGATGGAGGCAGGTCAACTATGAAGTTTGTAGCTATATGGTTCCATGGTTCAGTGGGTACCGGATGCGGGTGCAGGAGACCATATTGGGGGCCAGAATTGGGTTTCTGGCGAGCACAGGTAGGGCAAGAAGCCACATACGAGGCAATGTCACGCCGGATGTTGGGCCACCAGTAATACCAGTTAACAAGTTCCAGGGTCCTTTCTCATCCAGCATGTCCTCCAATCAAGGAGTCGTGGGCCCATCGTAATGCCATCAAACGGTCCCGGCGTGAGAGCACTGTGCGGTCTTGCGAGAGGATGGTCATGGCAGTCAGCCGAATCTTAGAGGGGTCCAAGATGAATTGTGGTGGGTCAATGTCCTCCTCGGCACAAGAGGTGCGGGACAGGGCGTCTGCCCGGAGATTTTTAGCAGCCGGACGGTACTGTACAACAAAGTCAAAACGACTGAAGAACAAGGCCCAGCGAGCTTGGCGGGGGTTCAGTCGTTGAGCCTGGGTCAGAAATTCCAAATTCTTATGATCCGTGTAAACGGTGGTAGTGTGCAAGGAGCCCTCGAGCCACTGTCTCCACTCCTCGAAGGCGAGTTTTATCGCCAGCAACTCTTTATCCCCAATGGAATAATTAATTTCAGCGGCTGAGAACTTCCGGGAAAAGTACGAGCAAGGAAGGAGTTGTCCAGTATCAGAGTGCTGGCTGAGAACCGCTCCCACAGCGATGCTGGAAGCATCGACCTCCACGATGAATGGTCGTGAAGGGTCCGGGTGTCAGAGACAGACATCCGAGAGGAAGGCCTCCTTGAGATCGGAAAAGGCCGCGACAGCAGCCTCCGGCCAGTGCTTGACATCTGCTCCTTTCCGGGTCAAGGCTGTAAGAGGAGCCACACGGTGAGAGTAACGTGGAATAAAATGTCTATAAAAATTTGCAAAGCCCAGGAAGCGCTGGAGGGCTTTGAGACCGGGTTTGAGCGGACCGGGTTTCTCTGGATGGTCCCGGTGGAACTGGTGCAGGATATCTTTGTCTAGAATATTACGGCTGGGCTCCCAGGTGTTATCTTCGTCACCACACCCTTCCCAGGGCAGTAAATACTCCCATCTGCGATTGTGAAATCGGATGTCCAGGACGTCCCGTACTTGGTATGTAGGGTCATCATCAACGGTTGTGGTTGCAGGGTCCAGAGGTGCATGGTGATACCGGGAGAGGACTACAGGCTTGAGCAGTGAGGCGTGAAACACGTTGTGTACTCTGAAGGAAGAGGGTAGCCGAAGCCGAAACGATACCAGTCCCACTCGTTCAGCCACTCGAAACAGACCACAGAACTTTGGGGCGAATCTTCATGAGGGAAGTCGAAGGTGCAAATTCTTCGTACTTAGCCAGACTCTATCCCCAGGCTGGAATGTGGGAGCTGGCCGACAATGGCGATCGGCCGTCTGCTTAGCCTTCGCGGCCGCACGGAGAATCTGTCTTCGTGTCATGTGCCACAATGCCTGGAGTTGCTGGGCTGTTACTTGAGCAGCGGGTGAGGCACTGGGAGCCTCTAGCGGGAGTGGTGGTCGTAATGGTTTACCATATACTAGATGGAACGCAGATTTGCCCGTGGCGGCATGGACCTGGTTGTTATAGGCAAATTCAGCCCAGGGTAAGAGCTCAGACCAATTGTCCTGCCTCTCATTAATGCAAGGAGCCCTCGAGCCACTGTCTCCACTCCTCGAAGGCGAGTTTTATCGCCAGCAACTCTTTATCCCCAATGGAATAATTAATTTCAGCGGCTGAGAACTTCTGGGAAAAGTACGAGCAAGGAAGGAGTTGTCCAGTATCAGAGTGCTGGCTGAGAACCGCTCCCACAGCGATGCTGGAAGCATCGACCTCCACGATGAATGGTCGTGAAGGGTCCGGGTGTCGGAGACAGACATCCGAGAGGAAGGCCTCCTTGAGATCGGAAAAGGCCGCGACAGCAGCCTCCGGCCAGTGCTTGACATCTGCTCCTTTCCGGGTCAAGGCTGTAAGAGGAGCCACACGGTGAGAGTAACGTGGAATAAAATGTCTATAAAAATTTGCAAAGCCCAGGAAGCGCTGGAGGGCTTTGAGACCCGTGGGCTGGGGCCATTTCGTGATGGCGGCTACCTTTTCTGGATCCATGCAAAAGCCTGCTGCTGAGATAATATATCCCAGGAAAGGTAGGGATTCAGCTTCAAACATGCATTTCTCAAGCTTGGCATATAGATGATTGGCCCGGAGGGCCTGGAGGACCTGGCAAACATGCTGGCGGTGAGAGTCTATGTCTTTGGAGTATATGAGGACATCATCCATGTAGACTATTACGTGGGAATGGAGCATCTCTCGAAGGACCTCGTTCATGAGGTGCTGGAAGACGGCGGGGGCATTACAAAGCCCAAAGGGCATCACGAGGTACTCGTAATGCCCATCACGTGTGTTGAATGCAGTCTTCCACTCGTCTCCTGGGCGAATACGTACGAGGTTATAGGCCCCTCTCAGGTCCAACTTGGTAAAGATGCGAGCTCCTTGGAGACGGTCCAGTAGTTCCGGGATGAGTGGCAAAGGATAGCGGTCTCGTTTAGTAATGGCGTTGAGACCACGATAGTCAATACACAGTCGTAGCGAACCATCCTTTTTGCCCACGAAAAAGAATCCAGCACCTGCCGGTGAGCAGGATGGACGAATAAATCCCTTGGCTAAGTTCTCGGAGATGTACTGGGACATCGCCTTATTCTCTGGCAGCGAGAGAGGATATACACGGCCACGAGGCGGTGTAGTACCTGGAACCAGATCAATGGGACAGTCAAAGGGTCTGTGTTCCGGGAGAATCTCCGCCATCTCTTTGGAGAAGACATCTTGAAAACTTTGGTAAGCTTCTGGCAGGAGATATGTGGAACAGAGATGCAGAGCATTGGGAGGACGAGGAAGCTGTAAACATTGGTCAAAGCAGGCAGAACCCCAGCTAACCAGCTGGAAGTCATCCCATCTGATGACGGGGGAGTGCTGATGGCCACGGAAGTCCCAGCACCAATGGATGCACGGCTCATTCCAGGATGAGTAGAGAAATCTCCTCGGAGTGAAATAGACCCGTCTGCAAAGTCCCTGGTCTCGTAGAGCGAGAGATAACTCCAGGCAACAAGGTCCCTCGGATTGAAGAGATGCGTAGCGGAGGATTCCTTGGTTCTGTAGGCAGGCCCAGTTGTTTCACCAGCTCGGCCACAATAAAGTTCCCCTCGGCCCCAGAATCGACAAAGGCCCGAATCTCGATCTCCCCACCGGGGTACTTGAGGGTTACAGGCAGAGTGCAGAGAGGAGCGGATCCGGTAGCACCTAGGTGTAGCTCCTCGGTATAACCTAGGCACGGGCGTTTCCCGGACGCTCAGTGCAGGATGACAGGAAATGTCCTTTACCTCCACAATAAAGGCAGAGGCCTAGAGAGCGCCGACGGCTCCTCTCTTCCGGAGTAAGTGGTGACCTGCCCAGCTGCATGGGTT
Source organism: Rhinatrema bivittatum (assembly GCF_901001135.1). Lineage (NCBI taxonomy): Eukaryota > Metazoa > Chordata > Amphibia > Gymnophiona > Rhinatrematidae > Rhinatrema > Rhinatrema bivittatum. Next base: position 211,138,409 of record NC_042621.1, read on the forward strand.
CAGAAGCAGGGTTGGCAGCAGGAGAAGTCCTTTGTAGAGGAGACCTGGAGGAGACGTGTAGGCGTGGCTGACTCCTATTAGCCGACCGAGTCTCTCTGTCACGCTGTTGAAGACGGCGGTCAACCTTGCCTGCAATGTCCATTAAGTCGTTCAACCCCTCAGGAATCTCCCGTCCTGCCAGTTCATCTTTAATCCGACCAGCTAGGCCTTCAAGGAAGATCCCTTTTAAACAATCATCCTGCCAAGCCAGTTCCATGGCCAAGGTCCGAAAGTTGATAATGTACTCCACTACTGGACGTGTGCCCTGTCGGAGATGCAGGAGTTCAGACGCCGCCATGGACTGGCGTGCAGGGTCATCAAAGGCCAGGCGAAACTGAAGAAGGAATTCCTGAAGATTCTGTAGCAGAGGATCAGAGCGTTCCCACAAGGGTGAAGCCCATTCTAGCGCCTTGCCATCCAGTAAAAAAAAAATATAGGCCACTTTAGCCGCTTCAGTGGGAAACTGGGTTGGTAACAAGGTGAACCGTACTTGACATTGGTTCAGGAACCCACGGCAGGACTTACTGTCCCCAGCGTACCTGCTAGGAGCTGGCAACTGTGTATTGGGGACAGCGACTGATACAGAAGACCCTTGGCGAGTGGAAGCTTCTAGACGAGAGACCAGTTGGTCCACAGTGGCAGCAAGAGTATCAATACAATGTTGCTGTTGTTGAAGGCGCTGCGCCATCCCAGGGATAGCCTGCAGACTGGGAGACTCCACCGAGTCCATGGCCTTGCAAACTGTTGCAGTCTGGGAAGCTGCAGTCCAGGTGTGAACCCTTGAACCGAACTACCCTGGGTAGAGTAGCTCGGAAGGCGGAGCCACAGGCACAGATCTTCACCCGGGAACCAGGAACCCCCCAGGAGGAGCCCGTAGGGTCCTAGAACCTTGGGACTTAAGAGCCACAGGCACAGGTCTTCACCCGGGAACCAGGAACCCCCCAGGAGGAGCCCATAGGGTCCTGGAACCTTGGGACTTAGGAGCACAGTAACAGTCTCTATAGAAGAGGCCTGGGCAAGAGTAATCCACAGAGTCCAGCAGCAGGGAACAGGAAGGCCCGCGAGAGCGGGGCAGTGATAGAGTCTGTAGCCTGCTGTACAAGCAGTAGAGAGCAGGCCTGGGGTCTGTAGTAAGCCGCGGAGTGGAGCAGACAGGTAACAGGAACAGAGTCTGTAGAGTATCATAGGCTGTGACCTGCTGAAGGCAGGACCGGAGTCAGTAGCGTGCAAAAGAGCCAGACCGAGCAGTGAGTAGAAGGGAGACAAACCCAAGTCAGGCTGGCAGCCAGTCGAAGCAGTCTCAGGTGCAGGCAAAGGTCGGAGGCTGGTGGCAAGCAGGAGCGGAGTCGGGCACAAGCTGAAGTCAATGGCGGGCTGCAGGCAGAGGCGGAGTCAGGAACACGCTGAGGTCAGTGGCAGGCGGCAGGTAAAAGCGGAGTCGGGAACAAGCTGAGGTCAAAGGCAGGCGGCAGGCAGAAGCGGAGTCAGGAACAAGCTGAGGTCAACCGGGAAGCAGAACAGCAGAAGCGCAACTAAGAACTACTAGCAGTAGCGACCCTCGATGCAAGGCAATGAGAAGGCAGATGAACGCCGGTTAAATCAGGCTTGGGGCGTGGCGTAGTTAGTCCAGGCGGGGCCAGACGTCCGGTGACCGCGCGTGGCAGCAGCGAGATGATCCAGTAATGGCGGACGCCCCAAAGGCCCAGCAGAGCCGCGGGAGCGGCGTTCCCGGCATCGAAGGTGAGCCCTGGGTACAGCAACAAGGGGGAAAGCGGTGGAGACCGCAACACTGGCTTTAGGACCACCTTCAGCACTCAATAACACACTGTGGGAGGGGGTTTTCAACAAAAATAAACCAAATAAAATGTTTTAAAAATCAGCAGTTTACAATTGATCTTCGCCAAACAATCCAATATGTCCTTTTTTCTTAGGCCTGCTCCTATGAATGTGTGTTCTTTAGAAGGCAAGCACTGGGGAAAAACCCTTCTTTCCTTAGTTGTCCCCTGGGCCTCTCAGGTAGAGCGTTCCAACATAGATTTAAAAAAAGGATATCCTTTTTAACCTCTCTATCGGGCCGATACAGTACAGTGCGCTCCAACGGAGCACACTGCTAACCCGTCATTGGATGCACATTTTCCCTTACCCCTTATTCAGTAAGGGGCCAAAAACGCGCGTCCAATCCCCTGAACCTAATAGCGCCCGCAACATGCAAATGCATATTGATGGCCCTATTAGGTATTCCCGCGCGATTCAGAAAACAAAATGTGCAGCCAAGCCGCACATTTTGCTTTCAGAAATTAGCGCCTACCCAAAGGTAGGCGCTAGTTTCTGCCGACACTGGGAAAGTGCACAGAAAAGCATTAAAAACTGCTTTTCTGTGCACCCTCCGACTTAATATCATGGCGATATTAAGTTGGAGGTCCCGAAACTATCCAAAAGTAAACAAAAATAAAAAAAATTGAAGTCGGCCCGCGGCTGTCGGATCAAAAACAGACGCTCAAGTTTGCCAGCGTCCAGTTTCCAAGCCCGTGGCTGTCAGCGGGCTCGAGAACCGACGCTGGCAAAATTGAGTGTCAGCTGTCAAACCCGCTGACAGCCGCCGCTCCGGTCCAAAAGGAGGCACTAGGGACGAGCTAGTGTCCAGAGTGCATCCTTTTACCTGGTTTTACCGCCTGGCCTAATTAGCATACTGAATCACACGCACAGGAGAGCGGGCGTTCGCCCACTCTCCCGCGGACTTTACTGAATCGGCCCATATGTGGGCAGGAATGACACCACAAACTTGCACCCAAACAAAATAGGAACCAAAATCTTCTCAAAATCTCAGAAAAATCCTCTACTGGAGGCAAGAAATGCGGCCCCTCCACTCCCTTAGGATGTTAGCCATTAATTCTCTTTCTCCTGCCCACCTGTAGGCCAGGGTACAGTCCTCCTGAAGGCAGAAACAGGATGCCTCCTCAACCAGCAACAGAAAAATCTTCCAAGGCAAACCCTGCCTGGCAGGTGGAGTGCAGAGCCAGGGATTTGTCTCTTTGCCTCGTCTTCTCTGGTATCAAGCTATGAGACCTGAAATGTGAGAACCACTGCAATATGCTCCTGCTACTGTAAAATCTAAATCAAAATTACCACACGTACTCCCTCTCTGCCTGCATTTATCCCAACAGTCTTGTGCTGGAAAAGAATGGTCTATCCCTCTTACTCTTTACATCTTACCCTAAAGGCTAAGCAAGGATCTAACCAAAATAGGGAACCAGGCGGTACCTATATTATGAAATTTACAAAATTATCAGCAATCAATGAAACAAGGATGCTACATTTATTGATTTCTTTAAGAATCAGACATACTAACAGAGTCCTCCAATACTGTATCTCTGAGGAACATGATCAATTTATATGGGCCTAAATCTTTTTCTGGTTGCCTGACCTGCTCAGAGATAAACATTTAGAGGAATCTTTAATGAAGAGAGAGTGCCAAAGATAGGGGAGGGATAGTCTTTGAGCCAGCAAAGTTACCAGAAACTACAGTTTTAAATATTCCGAGACACTATTTTCTATTATGTTTAATAAAAAAAAATCTAAAACCAAGATGTGTCCTTATATGAATGTGTTGTATGAGGAAAACCAAAGGCAGTCAATCCTCTTAGGGGAACACATTTAATATAAGATCAAACTGTGTCTTTCTCTTCATTTATTATATCTTTTCTTTTTGTCTTCTCTTCCCCTTCATCCTGCCTTGCCTTTATTTTCAGGGCTACCTGTATTCTTTCTTGTGCTATTTGCCCCCCATATTTTTGTTTTTCCTCATTATCTTCTTTGTTTTTTTTTCTGCCTGTCACTTCTCTAATATGTTTATCTCTTATGGGCTCTCTTTCTATTCAGCTACCATTTTGCTTTGATGTCCTGCATTCAGATTTTCTACTGTGCACCCTTCACAATGGGTTAAGCTAAAAATTTTGGATCAAGTCATTGCAAATTGCTTTGTCCATATCCCTCAGATATTTTATTGTATTGGTCAAATGGCAGTCTAGACACTAGTAAAAGTTGTAAAATTCCATACTTAGGAAAATAATAAATGTTTCTTTTGACATCCAGAAATGGAGAAATTTTCACATATGTTATATTTCTGTAATAACAGAAGGAAATTTTAAATGGGGATATAGAGAAATATTAAGAATAGTAGAACCATTTTTCATCAGGATCTAGCCACACCTAGCTCAAGAATTAGCTTAAACTTAAATGACTAAAAAGTAGCATGATAAAAGCAGCACTAAAAATGTTTAGTGTGCATATACTAAGCATTTTTTTAATGCTATGTAACAAGTGAAGCAAAAAGAATTAGCATATGCACAATAAAAATTGTCCCCATTAGAATGCTCATGCAATCATCAGGCACAGAATCCTGAAAATGCATTGACTAAATAGCATGATCAAGTTACATGATGGGAAACTAAACAGCATAATTATGTTACACTGAGCAGTTCTCTTTTCCTCCTTGCTCCTCTTGCTTACTTCAAAATTTACTACATGTAAATCTGGTAGATGGGGGTTGTTGTCAATGCTGAGAGAAGTCAGAGTTTTTTCCTTTTTATTTACAGGAGAAGAGGTGAAGGGAGAGCAGAGCTCCAGAAGAGTAGAAAACTTACATTTGTACAGGTTTATAACCATTTCTCTTCTGTGTCAGTAAGGGTCTTCAGAAAGCAGTGTGAGAGAATATGGTTGAGGACAGAAGAGGACATGGAAGAGGGATCTGTCACCCTGAGAGTAAAGGGCATTTCTTCTCTATGACAACCTTGTAATGTCAGTGCCACCACAATGATTGGACCACAAAGTTAGCTAATGCCTCAGAGCCCACAGAAACGAGCTGTACAGTCTAACTAAAACAATTGGTTAGCTCTAGGAAGCTTTTGAGGGTAAGACTGGTGTTCATCTTCAAGCCTCTGAATGCCTAGTGTGCTCTTTGGCCACACCAACAATGTTAATGACAGCAAAGGCTTTTCTCCTTCAGTATTATTGGAAATACATTTGCCTTTTACTTGGAAATATATTTGCCTTTTGTAAATAAAGGTGAATTATTTTTAAGCGCTCAACTGTGTGTTGTGTATCTCATATGTTACCAACTTCTCTCTTTGTCATTATCTTCCTCTCATCCATGTCTCACTGTTTCTGTAAAAGCTTTCTTTTAAAGTTGGAGATGAGGAAAGGACTAGGGACTGGAGGGCCATTACCTAGTCATCTACCACCTGGGGCAGCCCCCTGTTTTTATGACTAACCAGAGGGGTTGAACTGCCCCTCCCCACTACCACAAAACTGCTTGCATGCTCAATCTTAAGAATTCCTAGTACGTTCCTTGGCCAGACTAATTACAGCAATGATTACAATCATCCTGAAAATTATGCTAATACTTTGGAAATTTTCCATTTACTCACCACTATGAAACTTGTGGGCCTTGTACTTTGTGAGGTGTGAAGTAATGCTTGAAGAAACTCTGTATTGTGTAACTGTTTTTTGTTTAGAATATACTGTATATTTATAGTATGAATATGCATATGTGTGTGTGTATGCATACTGTATGCATATGTGTGTGTGTATGCATATGTGTATGCATATTGACTGTGTTTTGGTATGGAAAAAAGAAGTGTTGCCAAATGTAATTATCCTCAAGAGTCTATGAATGTTATAGTCTAAATGTTACAGTCTAAATGAAAACTTCTCCCAGAAACATGTATACTCTTCGAAGTATATTGCATCTCAATAATCTTATTTCTAAAGACCTTCATACATAGAAATCCTCCACCAAAACTCTCTGTGGAGATTGTCAGTTATAATTATAGGTCCATAAACAAACTGCTTTAATGGTCCTTTGTAAGGCAGTTTCTTACATATCTTTTTTTTTCCTTCATACATAAAAATAATTGCTTTAACTGTCCATTGTTAGACAATATTATATATATATATTTGTTTTTATTTATAAAAATAACTATTTTCTACTACTTTCTAGTTTCTTCTATTTTATTTATATTCCACTTTTTGCTTCTAGCTGTGGCAATGATTAACTATTTCATATCTAGCTATAGCAATAGTTAACCTGCAGACACAGCATACTGTTCTTCAGCATGACATAGTTTGTGTTTCAAAATAAATCTGCTTTTTGGGGATCCAGGTCACAAGCCCACCACCTCCCTTTTCTGAAGTGTCAACTGAGGAGATGCTGAAATGTCTTTTTACTCAGAAGGATGAGTCTGACAATTTTCAAAACTGTATTGACTAATCAGATAATTATGCATCACTTGTATGGGATTATCCTGTGTATATCAAAGAGAACCACTCATATTCCTCATTTAGTTCTGCTGGCTACAGAGATTTAGTCTAAATATCCAAGACTGTTCACAAAAATTGAAGCATCCCATAGTATTACTCCCATGCCATTTGGGAAGAATGTTATCTATAAGTGTCCAACATAAATCAGAGAACTCATGGTGATGCGATATACAATGGGACACAAGGAGAGCTTGTTCAAATAATCTAGTCCTAACTACACACTTTCTACATCCCACATACAAGGACAATTTATCATTATATATGTTACCCAGCTCAAGGTACATGTAGTATAATGTCTTCTTTTATATTCTTTGCCAGTACCAGAATTTTGCAAACACATTTTATTGCTTGTCACATAAATTGCACTGATGGAATGTAAAATGACAAATCTGCTACTGAGTTTTAACAGAAACTTGAACAAAAAAAATCTTCTGTATATTCCAAAGGATGGGCATTTGAATGAAACAAAATAGGAAATGAGACAAAAATTCCTATTTTGTTTCGGATTGTTTCAAACTGGAATGAGTAAAATTTCAATGAAATGTCATCAGAATCTCATTTTGTTTTGAAAACTTATTTAAAAAAAAAAAAGCTGCTGGTTGACGCTGGGGCCTCACCTAGGAAATAGGACAAGACCCAAAGCATGAGTCTCAACCTGCATTCAAGCATGATTCTGGCACCTCGACCTAGGCCTAGGCCCAAAGCCTGGGCCTTGCATAGGCATAGGCCACAGACTGATGAAGGGGCCGCAGCTTATAACCGAGTATGACACCAGGATCTCGGCCTATGCCCTAGTGTGACACCAAGGTCTCGGCCTAGGCCTGACCCAAGGCCTAGGCTGAGACCTGACCAAAGGTTCAGGCCCTGTAAATTTCCCGATGATGCCCACCCAAAATACTTCCTAAATCCAATGCCATGTCTTCGCCCAGTCCTGATGCTGGGCCTCAACCTGGACTCAGGTGCAACACCAGGCCCCAGCCTGGAGGCTGGGTCCCAATGCTAGGGCTTATTCTAGGCCAGGGTCCAGATCAAGACCTGATGCCACAGCCCATCCCATCCCAGAGGCTGGATCCCATCAGCAAGGCCTAAACCTTGACCCAGACCCAATGTCTGATGCTGAGATCCAGCCAGGAGTCAGGATTCCATTGGCTGGGTCTAAATACCTGGGCCGAGGTCCAGGGTCAGGGTAAGGCCTGGAGACAAAGCCTCAGAGCTCCTCTTTGGCATCTTCTTTTTTTTGACTCTTCTTCGTCAACTCATGCCATCTGCTACAGTTCTTGCACTGTCAGTTGGTGAAGAAAAGCTGAAGAAAGAAGATAAGAAAGAGGATCCTATTGTCTATTCACATATAGAGTTTGTGTGATAATAGCTTCACCCCTTTACCAACATTTTCCATTTTTTATCTGCTGGGAGATTTTTGCACCTTTAGATCCTCCCCAGGTGATGGCTCTTTTGCCTGCTTTTGGGGATTGGTCAGTGTTCCCGTTTATATTCTGGGACTGTGCATGAGCAGCTCAGTTCTTTTTCTTGTTTTGTTGGTTCAGAGTTAAGAGTCAAATTGACAGTTAGTTGCTTGCCTTTTGAGAGTTCTGGAGGTTTGATGGTTTTGGAGTTAATAATTCCAGTTAGCCCTCCATGTGCTACAAGGGTGAAACCAGGAAGAAATCCTGTTTTGGTGCCCTTCCAATCCAGAAGGGCTTTCTATGTGAGCAGAGGAGAAAAAGAGAAGATTTTTGGTCTTTCAGAGAGAAGACCTGTGTTTCATTGAGCTTTCCAGCCTTGAAGGGAAGTCCTCCTTCTAGGCAGGAGCAATTTTGGAGTCTGCCTGCATTTAATTGCTCACCTGTATAAGCAAACTTTTAAATCATAGATAACTGTAGAGTCATTTGGTGATGTGAAGGAACCATTATTGATGTTGATTTTGTTCTGTTTTAATGTCTGTATGTATTTTATGATTGTTTTTAAATAATGTAATTAGGTGGAAACTAAGCTTTTTAAAGAAAGAAAGAAAAAAAAGCTGTTGCTGGGATTTTTCCTTTTTGTGAGTTGTTTTTCCTTTTTCAATATTGGGACAAGGACATTGATTCTGGCTGAGGGACAAGGACACAGTGATTTTGGAAGTAATTATTTTGTAGAGATGTGATTCGGCCGAACCATTTGGTTCAACCTTTGTTATCAGCCTGCCGCGGGAAATTTTGTTTTCCTGTGGTTTGGGCCGATTTTTTTCGGCTGCCCCATTAGTGCGTGCTAACTCCAAAAAAACAAAATTTTCTGAAATTTTGGGAAAATCTGCTTCATTTTTCAGGGTAGCCAAACCAGGACAAATTAGGCAATTTCATTATCACACTAGCATTGAAGACCCCAGAGGCTTTGTTCTTGTCCTCACCAGATTGGACCCCAGCCTCCCAGTGGATTACTATTGCGATGAGATTTGGAAGAGAGGGAGAGATGATGCGGGACAGTGAGTGTGGCCCTGGAAATTGTTGTGATGCTTGCATTAGGGGCTGTGAAACCAAGAGGGGGTTACACTCATTTATATGCTGCTCTTACGGTAGCTATTGTGTATCCACAAGTAAGAAATCTATGCGTCAACTCTTTTTATGGCACCTTTAAAGTCATTTTTTTTTCTCAGAACAGATGTGCCTGATACTCAAGAACTGACTAATGAATACACTGTCTTTTAATTTCTTCAGATGATGACTCCGGTATCTCAAAAAATAGTTTTATCAGTAAGCTTGTGATAAACCAAAGTCCTTAATTTTAGCTGGTCCTTAGCAATAACAATAGCCACAAAAAGTATGCTGTCTTAAGAAAACTGCATGAAAAAGAAAACACGCTGAAAAACTAAACAAAAAATGAAATAAAATTGTTACTATTTCCTGCCCCTAAAAAATGTGTACATTACTTAGTCCAAATTCAGTCTCTACTTAGTTCTTCTTAGTTTATATTCATTAAATGGAACATCTATTGTCATAATCCAAATCACTGATGGGTTCAATTTGCCCTGATACTGTTTTTCCATTGCTTCAATGTCCTGCATTATTGCACAAGTGTTGCAGCATATGTGTGGGGCCCAGATCTTGTCCTGATCTCCAGTTTTGCAGCCAAAATACAGGTGGAAGTCTTTCTTAACCACTGCAGTTATACTGTACTTTTGTGATGCTAAAGTCACTTCACCACAAATCTAGCAGACATTATCTTATCTGCACTGTTCAAACAAGTGTAAGGCATCTCTGATTCTGTTCAGAGAGAAATCAAAATCAAACACAAATGACACTGTATGATCTAGGGCTATTTGTTCAACACAGTGATGTAAACAGTTATGATTGCATCATTCATGATTTCTTGGAATAACAATGTAGTTTCTTCATGACTAGTCAAAAAAATGTTCTTTGCCACTTGGTCTACTAACTCTATGATGTTTCTTCAATGACTCCATCAGATCAGAAGCCACCTTGGTAAAATACTGCAGTTATTTAACTGCTAGTAAAATTTCTGTGAAATACTGGTAACAACTTTGAATGACTATTTCACCCCCTTTATCTGCTTGTTTTACTACCCAGAAGGAATCTTTCACCAGTCCATACAAAGCTTGACTTTCTCATCTTTTTAAATTATAAAAAGTATGTTCCTTTTGCTGTTCAAGACTAGGCCCTTAAAAGTCACACTATGTGGATCAATGGGAGCAGAGGAACCCAGATTGATTTGAGAAATACTACAGATATATACAAATTGCAAAAACTTTGTTTAAAAAAACAAACAACTTGATTTGAAATAGTTGATAAAATCAAAACAAATCCATCCTACCTTTAAATAGATCATGCATGGAAGATGGAACAAATGACAGTCTCTACATTGTCAAGTACCTGACACAACTGTGGTGATATCCTCGCCGGATATATTAATTACTCCTGATGTCAACATATATGGGAGCATGTCGTTGGTCATTGCCAATTCTCCTCCTAATGTCCCTGTCTGTAATGACCAGACCAATGGGATCAATTTTCCATCTGCCCATCTCCAAAAAAAAAAAGTGTGTTTATTCTCTTGTACAGCCAAATCTTCCCAATGATGGAGTCATCAAAGGAATCTCCAAAGGTGACAAACTTAGATATTTAGACTAAATTCTGTATAGTCACTGTCAGTGGAGTTGAATGAGGAATTTGAGTGTTTCTCTTTGATATGAAGAGGATAATCACATATAAATGACATGTGTATATCTGAATGGTCAATATAGTTTTGAGTAATAAATATTATGAGAATAAATTTTGTGGGAACTGTGTGAAGAAATATCAAGATATAATCCAGTAAAATTTGGGAGGTGTAAATGGTAGGGAATTAGTTGGGAATTGTTGTTGTTACACTCGTGGACCCTTGGGCTGGTTGGGACAGAGGATGGAGTGCTGTGAGGGCCCACAGCAAGCGTCCCAACCAGGAGGTGGTTCGGAGACCCGGAGCAGGCGGAGATACTGGACTACGGTGGAGTCCTATGCGACCAAGGACTCGATACCCACCGGGAGGATGGCTGACATCGGACCCTGGTGAAAGAAGAATCTTCGCCCTGGAGACCGGCACTCCCCCGGGAGGAGCCCTTAGGAGTCCGGCCACTGGGACATTTGGAGATTCACCCTGGAAGCCAAAGTCCCCCCAGGAGGAGCCCATAGGGACACGGCCGCTGGGACTTAGGCGACTCCCTGAAGGTGGAAGATGGTACGGATGCAGGCGCCTCCTGCAGGTCGTGGGTTCCGGACGGCTGGCGCCTCCAGCAGGTCGTAGGTAATCCAAAGGTCGGTTCAGGAGTCTGAGTCCAAAGGGTGGTTCGCAGCCAGGCCAGGGGTCGGTGTCCAGAGAGCGGTCCACAGCCAGTCCAAGGGTCGAAGTCCAGAAGAGTCAATCCAACGAGGAGAGCAGAGCAGAAGCGGGATGAAGAACAAACCAGGAACACAGCAGTAGCAGGCCGAAGACCAGGAACCTTGTTGCAAGGCACTGGAGTGATCTGGCTGCAGGGTACTTATCCCCTGAAGGTGTCTGACATCATCCAGGGCCAGAGTGAGATTTTCCCGCGCTGGCCCCTTTAAATGGGGCTCCTCCCCGTGCGCGCGTGTGTCAGGGGGCAGGGCCAGCCGTGCCGGAGCATCGGCGTCTCTCCCGAGACGCGCTGGAGGGCCTGCAGGCCCGAAGAAGACTGGGAACAGCCTGGGGAAGGGTGGAAACGGCCCCGGTCCCTCCACCTACCTCGGGGGCGGCCCGGGACCGCAACAGTACCCCTCTCCTACGCCCCCTCCCAGGAGGTCTGGGTTTACTCGGGTGATCCAGATGGAACTGGTGGAGGAAGATTTTGTCCAGGATGTTGACGGCGGGCTCCCAGGAATTCTCTTCGGGACCATAACCCTCCCAGGAAAGAAGTTACTCCCAACGCCTGTGATGATACCGTACATCCAGCACGTCTTTAACTTGATAGATGGCATCTTCCTGTGCCTCAGGTGTAGCGGGTGTGGGTGACTTCTTGTGATACGGGGAAAGAACCAAGGGTTTCAACAAAGAAACGTGGAAGACGTTGTGGATCTTGAGAGTGTGTGGAAGTTGAAGGCGATAGGAGACTTCCCCAATCCTGTCCTTAACAGTGAAGGGACCAATGTACTTAGGAGCCAACCTCATCGAAGGAAGCCGAGATGAAGGTATTTAGTACTCAGCCATACTTTTTCACCAGGAAGGAACACTGGGGCTGGTCGTCGCAAATGATCGGCCACTCTCTTCATAATAACCGCCGCACGCTGAAGTCTCTTCCAGGTGGAATGCCAGATCTGGCGTAACCGCCCCTTTAAATGGGTCTCCTCCCCGCGCGCGCGCATCAGGGGGCAGGGCCAGCCTTGCCAGAGTGTCGGCGTCTCTCCCGAGGAGGGAGAGACGCGCTGGAGGGCCTGCAGGCCCGAAGAAGACTGGGAACAGCCCGGGGAAGGGTGGAAACGGCCCGGGCTGTCCCCGAGGTAGGTGGAGGGACCGGGGCACGGCCCGGGACCGCAACAGTTGTATAATTGTTGGCTAAGGGAATTAGCCATATGTATGTAATAATGATGGAAAATGTATGTATTTTAATGTAATAGGGATATGTGCAATAAACAATACTGTGTTATGTTATGTGGATGAATGTAGTATGTGTGGATAATGTTATACAATTTTTAACAGTATTATGAGTATGTAATTAAAGTAAATAAATTTTGATGACAATAGACACAGGTATATATTGTATATTTATTCAATATAGTTTTGAAAATCTTTAGAATCTACCTTCTTTTTCAGTTATAAAATAATCAGTGAAAAGATGTTTGAGCACTTCCTCAGTTGACATTCCAGATTTATTTCAAAACATGGACCATGTCAGGGTGAAGAATAAATCAACAGTATGCTGTGTCTTGAAGTTAAGTAATTAATGATATAGCTAGAAGCTCAGTGATGAATGAAAAAAAAAAAAGATATACATAAGTAGCCCAATCTTTAAAAAATACGTAGCCAGTTAAGTCCAACTTATCTGTCTAAGTGATGCCGCTGAATATCCGATTACAGCCAATGGGTACAAATTAGCTGGATAAGTCACTTATCTGCTAAGTTTTTAACTGGATAACTCAGATGTAGGGAATAGGCGGATTGGGGAGGAGCTGAGTTATCCAGGTAAGCTATCCAGCTAACTCCGATATTCAGGGTTAACTGATTAATTTATCCAACTAACTCTGGTCAGGCCACAGAGTTGTCCTAAAGTTAATCAGAAAAACTTATCTGGCTAACTTTAAGATAGCTAATTTGCCAAGCCACATAGTGGCTGAATATTGGACCCCAATATAGCCTTAAAATGGACAATTAAAGCAGTTACATTTATGTGCAAAAGAAAAAAAAGATATATAAGAAACTGCCTTAATATGGACAATTGCAGCATTGTGTTTATGGACCTTTATAACTGACAATCTCCACAAAAACTTTTGATGGAAAATTTCTAAGTATGAAGATCCTTCTACTCTTTTGAAATAACATTATTGAGGTAATTATAATTTGAAGAGAATACATATTTTTGGGGTGATTTTTTCATTTAGACTTTGAGAGCTGGGTCTTCTCCCATTTTGGCTTTTTTGGTGTGGGTTCACAGTTTTACAGAGTCATCCCCTATAAATGACCTTAATTTTTCAGACTCTCTATTTGCAGTTAGCATAGTCTTCTCAATAGGTTGCAAGTTAGCAAATACACCTGGCCCAAGGCAAGTGCTAAATTTCTGGTTGTTAGCAAGCACTTGCTAAATTGTGTAAGGCAAGAGCATAGCTTACTATTTACTTTCCTCATGCTAAAGCCTTCCTTCCTTTACATATGCAGACTTGCTAATGTTAGCATACTCATACTAATATCTTTTCAGACACTTTAACATGCATGTTAAGGCCTTATTGCATAGAATGCAATTCTTAGCATACATAAGAGAGCCTTAACATGCATATTAAAGTTTATTGCATATGCCTCTAAGTCAGGGCTTCCCAAACCTGTCCTGGTGACCCCACAGCCAATCGGGTTTTCAAGATATCCACACTGAATATGCATGAGACAGTTACACACAGGAGGAGGAAAGGGTAGAAGAGTCGCCGAGCCAGTCCGTCCACCGCCAGGCAAGGGGGGGGAGGGAGTTGGGATGGCCAGAGCAGAGCAAATGCAGTAGAAAGCGGCTGTGAAGAGATCACAAGCAGCTGCAGCCTGCAGCAGCCAAAGCGCAAAGAGCTGAACAGAGAACAGCTCACCCCTGCCCCCTGCATCCCACAGATAAGGAGAAGCCAAGTAAATATCCCGCAACTGCGGGGGGAGGGGAAAGGCAGTGCTGTCAGCCCGCCCATGGGTCTCAGCCAACACGGGAAGAGTTTACATGGGCATCACTCCACCCCCACTCCCAGCAAAGCACCATGATGAAAGTGAAAGCCAGAGCCCTGCTCCCTCCTCCCTCTCAAGCTCCCAATTGGATTTCTTAAAGGTACAGGTCTGCCAGAAAGAGCAAAGTAAGCTAAGCAACATGTACCAAATCTGTTGCAGTGCCTGCCGCCTGCCCTTTGTGAGGGGGGGACGGACGGAGTGTTTTCCTCTCTCTCCCAGATACAACTGGCGTGGGAACTTTGCAAGCTCTTGTGAGTGCAGAGCAAAGACTTAGGTGGGGAGGGGACAAAAATCCCTCCCGTTTTAACTGTGTGAGAGAGAAGTGTGGTAATGTGCGCTGAAGGTGAGTGTGAGTACCAGAGAGAGAGGGAGACTAAGTGAGGGATTGTGTATGTGTGTGAGAGGGATTGGGCGTGCGTGTGTGAGGGACAAAGGGAAAGTGTATGAGCAAGAGAGAGAGAGAGAGAGAGAGAGGAAGCCTATGTAGGGGGCTGTATTAGAGAGAGATTCTCTACCCCCCCCTCCCTCAGCTCGCCACTTATAGGTTACAGTGGAAGGGGTTCAGTGTAGAGGGGAATGGGAGAGCAAAGGAGTTGGGGCCTGTAAGGATACAGTGAAAGGGGTCTGAGCCTGTCCCTCCGCCACTGGGGAAGGGAGGAGGGAGTTGGGAGGGCAGGACTATTATGCCTTGCGAGATCCCCCTCGGCCATCGCTGCAGCTCCTACCACCACTGCCGCCTCTGGCCCTTTGTGGTGCTGGGGGCGGGGGGGGGGGGAGGAGCAGAGCAGAGCAAAGACGTAGGAGGAGAGGGGACAAAAATCTCGCCCATTTTAACGGGCTTAACGGCTTGGACTAAATATTTTACGATTCCATTTCAATGTTTCCGATTGCATTGTTAAATTGAATTTTCATAGATTTCGATTTATTTTCATTTTGATTTAATTATTTTGTGTGACATTGCATTGGAATTGAGCTGTGTCATTTACCATACCATTCATTTAGGAGTATAGTTTATGTTTTTTCTTTCTTTCTTTTTCATTCTTAGAATTATGCAGTTTATATCTAGACACAGATTGCTTCTCACATGGACAATTATATGTTGCGTGTTCTAGAGTCAGCAAACCAGACAATCTCTATATCTGCACAGACAATGGAACAACAAAAAGTAATGTATACCCACAAGCATTGTGAAATTAACCATATTCAAAACGTGAGCTTTCTCTTTTATTTCTTTTCCATTTAACCAGACTGAGTCACAGCAACGCGTGGCCGGGTACAGCTAGTTGTATAATATAATAGTAATATTCTCCAAAACAAATTAATATTAAAGTTCACAAAAATGTTGTAAACTGCCTTGAACTAAAATTAGAAAGACAGTCTAGAAACACACGTTTATATATTTCTAAAAATGTTTGTGCATTCAATAAAAAGATACAAACATGCAAAAAAAAAGTTATCAAATCAAACATCTTGCAACCCCCATAATCCATCCTATGATCCTTAGAAGCTTTCCCTTCCCAACTCTATTTGAGAATCACTGCTTTAATCTGTGGTCCCTTTTTTTCATGGGTTCCTTTCCTTCTTTCTCAGTCCTTAGAATCTCTCTGTTGGATTTGTCTTCTAATCATTTTCTGCCTCATGTGCCTCCTTCAGTTTCTCTCCAAAAATCAATCCCATTCCTTCTAATAACCATTCTATTTGGGCCTTTCCAATTACACTTGCACTATTTTTTTTTTATATAAGTTTTTTGGAGGAAGAGAGGAGGGACTCAAAATAATGGAGGCCTTCACAAGAAAAAAAAGGCATATGTCCAATGGGCCACAGTCATAGGTTACTCTGTTTAAAGAGATGGCAATCCATCCTTAATGCTATGGAACTGATAAAGGAAAAAAAAAGAGTCAGTGCTACCATAGTGACCATTGATATTTTCCTTTAATTCAAATACATCTTTCCTTCCAGAGAGCTCTGATCAGATCTCCTTTGATGTGTGACAAGCTTAGAACCAGGTTCAGATCACAATAGGATCAAAGGATAGAGACAGTGAGTGCCAGTGTAATCCTGTGATATATTTTAGTGTGCCAACATTTCTGTGGGGGAATGTCCATACACACATCTAGATTAAGACCCTGTTTCTGTTGGCTCTGCTTTTTTCTGAAATAGCACTTATGGGCTGATAAATTGCTGAGAGCTGTGCATAGCCATCTACAGTGAGGGTGAGGAGGTTGAGCTGGGATGACAGAGGTAGACAGTACTGGTGTCAGGAAAGAGTGCAATGATTTGCCATGGGAAAAAAAAATTCATAAATATACCACTTTTTATCTGGCTAATATGGTTTTATTGGTTCAATGTCAGAATCAATTATTTTTAGTTAACAGATACTAGTTTTCCAAGTTTCTTTAATTGAATATAGAAATGTATTCAATTAAATAGTTGATTTGGAGGCCTAAAGCTTAGCATGCATGCTAAGGCCTTTTAACATGCATATACAATAATACGTTATGACCTAAAGCCCTAGTGTGCATGATAAAGAGTTTTGACAAGGTGTTAGGGCATATGTGGTAAATTAATGTTTATATCAATGAAGAACATCATGTAAGGCTCCTAAAGTCCCTAATAAGGAGTATTACACTCTTGATCAAAAGATATAAGGTATTGGTGAAGTAGCAAATGCTCTAGCTGAAAACGAAGCTGCTGTGACTGGATCCTGTCAGCTGGTGGCAAAACACAGCCTCAGTGCATCTCACAGTAAGTACTGTTCTTTATGTGGAAGGAGTAGGAAGAAAGTTTACTTTCTTCTCTCTTTGAGAAAAAGAAGAAGATGAGCTTTGGGAAATGTTCTCCTTTCTATGACCTTCTACCATGTCTGAAAAGACTGGAGGAAGTTGAGAAAGCTTTGAAACTTTCACTGCAGTGTTATTGAAAGATACTGCTGATCCTTAGAATTTGCAGCTTAGAAATTGAGAGAGAGAGAAAACAAATCCAACATAGGATTCTGTGAGTAACCATCTCTACTGGAATCTGTGAGTAGTGAAATTGTGAGCTCATATTATCCTATCCTCTTTTCTCAAACCTAAAGTACTTGCAGCAACTGTAGGACAAAAGCCTTTGGCATAAGACAAAGATCTGCAAACTTTCTCTATACTCCCACCCCAGCAGTCAGTCTTTTTCTCAGTTCCCCCTCATATACCAGTCATGCTCTCTCAGTCCCCTGAACTCAGCAATCTCTCTCAACCCTCCTCATCCCTCCCTCTCTCCATTCCAAAACAGTCATTCTCTTTCCCTATGCTATTATAATCCGAAGCTCATGGGATGTTCCTCCAAGCTGCTGCATTCACCTCCTGACTCCATATTGTGGCTCAGAATCCATTCTCAGCTGATGCCACCGAGAGCAGCCATTGCTGCTGACACTGCCAAGTTTCACGCCCTGCTGGCAGCATACCTAGGCACATGTGTGTGACACACCCAGACTCTTAAAAGGGCTGCAGTGGTAAAGTCCCTACATATTCTTGGATGATGTCAGCTGACTTCCTCTTCTTTAGGCATCCTCAAACGCCCCTCAGATGCCTCAGCAACAGGTCTCCTGGTGTTCCTTGTGTTCCCAGTATATGTTACTTTGTTGTTTACCTTGTTTCTTGTCTTACCCTTGTCTTTCTCCTTGGCTTGTTTGTGCCTGTCCCTTGCCTTTTTTTTTTGCTTTGCCCTGGGCTTGTCTGTCTAGTCCTTTGTCTTCCTGTTCCCCTTCAGCTTGGCTTCCTGGATTCTGACCCCAGCTTGGACCTCAACCTTCCTTTGTTTTGGACCTGACTTTGTCTTGTCTGCTGCCTGCTCTGACCTCCAGCCTGGTAACCCCATCCTCTGATCTTTGCTTGGACTGGAACTTTCGCTCCTGGATAGCCCTAGGGATCCACCTAAGATCTGCCAGTTACCAGAACCAAAAACTCAACATGCGGGGGAAGGTGGCTGGTATGGGCAAAGCTCCATCTGGTCTCATACCAGGACTTCTCCACCAGCTGTCAGTGTGAGCCTAGTGGGCTTGCCTGCTAGGTGGTACCAATCATACCTCTGCACAAAGGGTCCACTTTTCAGCCATCGTTATATATATGCCCAATGGTCACCCTCTCTCTTTCAATCCATCCACCCAATGATCTTTCTATTTTCCCACTCTATCCCCTTCAGTCTCTCTCAGTAGTCTTTATCTTTTTCCCCATCTCCAGCATTCTCTCTTCCTGTCCTCAGTATTCTCTAACTCAGCAAACATTTTTTTCCTCACCCTGTCCCCATCAATCTCTCTTTTTCCCTCATTCTCCCATCCTCAATCACCTCTCTCTCCTCACCTGTTGCTAGCCACTTGCATACCTGTTTCCAGACATCAGGCTTACTCTCCTCTATCTACAACAGAGTCTCTTTCAAACCCCCATTCTAACAAATTCTTTATTGTATTTTTTTCTTTTTTATACTTCATTTTGGGGACCAAACACACCAGTATAACCAAGAAAGAAGCAAAGTAGGAAAACTAGGTTGAGATACTAGAGTGGTACAACAAAACTGTAAACTAGAGAACCAGAAAAGAGGTGGGGGTGGGAGTAAAAAACTTTTATATTTTTTTCCTTCATTTCTATTTTATTTTGTGGATACAACTCCCTACTATAACCAAGAAAGAATAGTGTGGAAGAATTAGGCAGGGATCCAAACAACACAGAGGCATCAAAACTAGGCAGAGTGGTAGCAAGACCCCAAAGTGTAGTGTTAGGAGTATCATATCTAGGCAGATTGGCAGCAAGACAACAAAGGTGTAGCACTAGTAACCTGGAAGCAAGACTGAGTGTCAGAAAGATGCCAAAGATGTAGCATCAGGGGCATGACAGCTAGGTAAAGTGGTAGCAAGATGTCCAAGTAGTTGCATCAGGAGCAATCCAGCAAGGCAGATTGGCAGGAAGACCCTCAAGGTATAGCATCAGGTGCATGAAAGCAAGACAGAGCAGAGAAATAACCCAAAATGTAGCATCAGGAATAGGACAGCAAGGCAGAATGTTAGTAAAATGCACTAGGTGTAGAATGAAAGGCATGGTAGCTAGGCAGAGTGGCAGCAAGACCCCCAATGAGTAACTTCAGGGACAGGGAAGTCAAGCAGAGTGGCAGAAAGACCCCCAAGGTGCAGGATCAGGAATAGGGTAGCAAGGCAGTGTGTCAGTATGATTCCCAAGGTCTATAATCAGGGGCAAGGCATAAAGGCAGAGCAGTAGCAAGACCATCAATGTGCTTTCTGTCTTATTTGCCACTCACACAGAAATTCTGAGAAACCCAGCAAAGGCCGATTGATTTTCAAGAAGATTAACTTTTCTATCAAAACTGGGCAAGCCTTACACAATAAGTGTTCATGATGTCTCCTGCTTTTGAGAAAACCCTTTCACTGGGCATGCTTGTTGATGGGTAGGAAAGATATTGCCACCTAGGCAAGGTCTGGCCAGTCCACAGACTTCTGTGCCCAATATACCAAAGGATCTGTGGCCATGTCCCCAATGGACACTGTCAGATAGCATGTCACTGGAATTTCTGCTGGGGTCTTCTTTGCAGGAGTAGGGTGAGGGTCTCTGCCAGTTGCTGTAGAATTGTACACAGTATTCAAGGTGCTGTCTCAACATGGAGTGATACAGAGGCATTATTACAATTTCCGTTTTATTCACCATTCCCTTTCTAATAATTCCCAACATTCTGTTTGCTTTTTTGACTGCCGCAGCACACTGAACCAATGATTTCAATGTGTTATTCACTATGATGCCTAGATCTCTTTCTTGGGTTGTAGCACCTAATATGGAACCTAACATTGTGTAACTATAGCAAGGGTTAATTTTCCCTATATGCATCACCTTGCACTTATCCACATTAAATTTCATCTGCCATTTTGATGCCCAATTTTCCAGTCTCACAAGGCCTTCCTGCAATTTATCACAATCTGCTTGTGATTTAACTACTCTGAACAATTTTGTATCATCTGCAAATTTGATTATCTCACTCGTCGTATTTCTTTCCAGTTCATTTATAAATATATTGAAAAGTAAGGGTCCCAATACAGATTCCTGAGGCACTCCACTGCCCACTCCCTTCCACTGAGAAAATTGTCCATTTAATCCTAATTTCTGTTTCCTGTCTTTTAGCCAGTTTGAATTCCACGAAAGGACATCACCACCTATCCCATGACTTTTTACATTTCCTAAAAGCCTCTCATGAGGAACTTTGTCAAATGCCTTCTGAAAATCCAAGTATACTACATCTACTGGTTCACCTTTATCCACATGTTTATTAACTCCTTCAAAGAAGTGAAGCAGATTTGTGAGGCAAGACTTGCCTTGGGTAAAACCATGCTGAGTTTGTTCCATTAAACCATGTCTTTCTATATGTTCTGTGATTTTGATGTTTAGAATACTTTCCGAGTCACGTGGGGCGATGCACTGAGGTAGACGTGTTTCCCTCAGCTCTGGGTGCCCTGCCCTCTAAATCTACCGGCATCTTTTTATTCCGGCTTTCCAGTGTGGGCTATGCCAGTATAAGTGGATTCAGCTGATGTCGATTGTCCACTACATGAGCAAAGCTTCACCTCCGATGGCGGTGAGAGGAGGAAAAAAAGAGCGTGAAAAGGGTAAGGCCGCAGAGCCAAAGATGGCGACGAGTGGCGCTGAAACGGGGCAGATGACAGGGCCGCCCCTAACAGTGGAAATCCTTAAAGAAACGTTAGATGCGGCTTTAGATGACAAGCTTGCGGGTATAGCTCAAAACTTAAATGAAGTTAAAACCACGCTAGAGGTTCTGAGCCCCCGAATTGATCATTTGGAGGAGCGGGTATCGGGCCTAGAGGACCGGGAGGCGGCGATCACTTCAAAAACGGGAGCCCAAGATACTGCTCTAAAAGAGTGCAGAGATAAGCTTGATGAGCTTGAAAATCGCCTTCGCCGGGATAATTTGCGGTTTCTCGGCTTACCTGACATAGTCGATGAAAAAGGCTTAGGCGCATTTCTAGAGGAGTGGCTACCGAACGCAGTCGGCTTACCAGACCTGCACGGGGAGTTGAAGATTGAGCGCGCGCACAGATTGGGAGTTCGCAAACCCTCGGATACTCGCCCTCGGATCGCCATTGCGAAAGTGCTCAATTCGGCAGTAAAATCCCGTATTTGGATGGCGTATAAGAAAAATCCGGAGCTTATCTACCAAGGGCAAAAAATCTGCATTACACAGGACTATTCTGTTTTGGTATCGCAGCAACGGCGAAAATTTTCTCCGGTCTGCTCTCAGCTGTTTGATAAAAAAATAAAATTTGCTCTGCAATACCCGGCCACGTTACGAGTTTGGCGAGAAGGTAAGCAACATAGTTTTACTGACCCGGAGGCGGCAGTACAATTTATGTCAACTTGGTGAAGATGGGCAAACTCCAGTTTTTCTTTTCTGATCGGTTTGCTTTACGATGTAAAGGGTTTGAGTGGTCTATGGATTCCATCTATGACGCTGTAAAACCACTTTTAGCTTGGTCAGCAGCGGCTGGCCTAACCGCACTGGGCTGTAGCCATTAGGAGATCAAGTTCAGCTGGACAATGTGAGGCTCTGCCAGGTTCTGTTTTTGCCGTTTTATAGCCTGTGTTTGGACTCTACGGGCCTCAGGCAAACCTTATGGACAACCAAGAATTTTTTTTTCTTTTTCTTTTTGTTGTTGTTGCTGTTGTTGTTTATCTCTGGTTTAAGATGTTATGGGGGACCAGGGCACCCAAGCGCCCTACTAACGTGCACTCCTGACTCGACTCTGCCATAAGGGGGAGCTGAGCCATTTACATACACATCACTTCGGGGATTGTTAGGGGTGGGAGGGAGGTGGGGAGACATAGGGGGGGCAGGGAAAAGGGCTAGGAAGGGTTTGCATGGTTGTGTGTTGTTAGCAGTGTGCATGAATAGCAGTTTAAAGCTATATAGTGATATGCTGGCTGTACCACGGCAGGGAATGGAGCGGAGCGTACCTGTCTACATAGTTTTGGTGGAGGGGGCAGCTGGGACCCCATCCACTAACACTTATTGCTGCATACTGGTTTTCCTTTTTCTCATTATCTTTAACCTTGGGTGAGCTTATCTCTTGGAATGTCCATGGGCTGGGCTCACCAATCAAACGTAAAAAAGTTTTAACCCACTTAAAGCGATTAAAAGCGGACATTGTCTGTCTACAGGAAACCCATCTTAGTGCGAAAGAAAATCTCAAGCTTCAGAGAGAGTGGGTGGACAAATGCATTTATGCAGAGGCTAACCATAGGAAAGCGGGTGTGGCAATCCTCATCAGCAGGAATGCTGATTTTGTTTTAAATAGCTCTCTTGTAGATGAGGAAGGCAGATATATCCTTTTGATTGGCACATGGCAAGGTACGTTGGTCACGATATGCAATGTTTATACACCCACCACACATCCCCAAAGTTTCCTTGCCCAATTTCAAAACGTGGTGATGACTCATAGATTGGGATTACTATTGGTGGCAGGTGACTTTAACTGTGTAGTGGATAGCACTTTAGACCGCTCAGTAGCCCGGGGAGGTGGAGTTCGACTTCGAGGGGAAGGCGTTGGTAAGTTCACTGAATATCTGAAATTATTAGACGTCTGGCGAATTCTTCACCCTACAGAGAGGGATTATACCTTTTATTCAAATCCTCATGACTCCTCTTCTAGGATAGATTATATATTGGTAGCAGAGGAGGGATTTTCGAAGATTCATAAATCAGAAATAGAAGCTCCTGTGATCTCGGATCATTCCCCCATTTCCATCTCCCTCACATTAGGGTTTAGGAGACATGGCTCGGTCCTATGGCGATTTCCTTCTGACCTTAAGGGAGATCAGGATTTCCAGAAACATCTACGCGATAAATGGGCAGAATACAAGGCAAATAACAATCAGCATTCGGAAGATTCTATTTTGTATTGGGAAGCTGCTAAGGCAGTGTTGAGGGGGGAAATTATTAGCTACAAAGCGGCACGTGCAAAACACCTTAACCAAGACATTTTGCGACTAGATGCCCTATCTAATCAGGCCCGCCAACAATGGCTGGCACACCCAGGGGAAGATACTAAAAAGCAATACTTTAGTGTACTTAATCAATTGAATACGGTATTACATATCCGTGCTAGTAAAGCCCTACAGGTGTCTCAGCACAATTATTTTAAATTTGGCAACAAAATTGGTAGACCACTTGCAAATCTCATACGGGCGCAGAAACCCTGTGCCACTGTAGCTACCATGCGCACCCAACAGGGTAATCGGGTGTCTGATGTCTCTGACATTTGTGAGGTGTTTCGCAGGTTTTATGCCACTCTTTACAAGGCTGACCCAGACCCGCCTCTTAGCGCGGAACTAGAATTTTTCTCAGATATTTCTCTGCCGAGTTTATCTGCTACTCATAAAGATTTCTTGAACCGGCCTATCCAAACATATGAGGTAACTCAAATAATTAAATCAATGCCCTCTGGTAAGTCCCCGGGACCAGATGGGTTCTCATATGATTTTTATAAACTGCTGGAGCTTCAAATTGCTGACCCACTGACCAATTTCTACATTAGGGGCCTCGCTACTAAATCCTTTCCTAAAGACTTCAACAATGCACACATAATAGTTCTTCCCAAAGGTGGAAAAGATGTGGAAAAACCCGAATCTTATAGACCTATATCCCTCCTCAATAGCGATTTAAAGATTCTTGCTAAAATTCTGGCTGAGAGGTTGAATCTACTACTCCCTAATTTGATATGTGCCTCCCAGGTGGGATTTGTCAAAGGCCGTAAAGCCACGGGACATATACTAAAGCTGCTCACGGCTATGACGTTTTGTCAACAACAGGGCAAGTCAGCGCTAGCTCTAGCCTTTGATTCAGAGAAGGCTTTCGACAGGGTGGCCTGGACATACATGTTCTCGGTACTGTCTAAATATGGGTTTACCGGAGCATTTGTTGATTATATTAGACTCCTTTATGATACACCGACGTCTAAGATCATTGTTAATAATACTTGCTCTGAAGATGTGTCTATTCAAAGGGGGGTGCGCCAAGGGTGTCCCCTGTCGCCACTATTATATATACTTACCATTGATCCTCTTCTTCAGAAGATACAAGCTACAGAAGAGATACAAGGGTTCGAGAGGGCTGGACACTCATTTAAGATAGCAGCTTTTGCCGACGACGTTCTGGTCTTTATTACTAACCCTGCTGCATCTTTGCTTCCCCTATTGTCCTTACAAGAGCGTTTTGGGGTGTTTGCTGGGCTTAAAATAAATAGAGATAAGTCTGAAGCATTAGATGTAACGGGTACAGCCCAACAGAGTTGGCAGGGAACCTTCCCTCTTCGGTGGGCCAACAAAGAGTTTAAATACCTAGGAGTTCATATTCCTGCTTGCTTGGAAGATATTTATCGTCTAAATATTACACCTAAACTTCTATACACGCAAGAGACTTTGAAACGCTGGCATAATTTGCCACTTTCACTAGTGGGTAAAATACACCTATATCAAATGGTAATATTGCCTAAATGGCTATATATACTCCAAATGCTGCCCATTTGTATCTCCGAGGTGGATGCCAGGACTTTGTCCAAATCTCTTAGACATTTTTTGTGGGGGGGCCGTAAAGCTCGGATTCCTTTACAGATCTTACACCAACCACTAATTGCAGGAGGGATGGGGTGTCCAGACATAGTTTCATACAACATGGCATGCAATTTGCGTTTGGTTAGAGACTGGCTCTATCATTCTTCACATTATATAGCATATCGGATGTTTGTTGACTGGTATGGAGTTGGGTCTCTGAATGGTCTTCTACATATGCCGGCGGCATGTATGCCAATTTGTTTAAAGGGGCATCTTTTGGTGGGTACTTGTCGGGCAACTTGGTCCCGGGTGTGCCGTCTCTTGCACCAACCTCTAGGTCTCACTCCATTATCCAATTTGGTGGAGAATCCAAGGTTTTTGCCTGGAGTGGGTCCATCTCCTTTCCAGCGATGGCGTAGTGCCGGCTTAGAATATGTGTATCAACTGATCCACCCAATTCAAGGGGTGTTATATACATTCTCGGATCTTCAACTCCAATTTGCAATCCCTCGCGCTGACTTTAAGCCTACCTACAGGTCAGACATTTTTTGGACAGCCATAAATCTAATTGGAGTGACGTTCAGAGATCCAACTCCTTGATAGACCTATTTACTGGTCCCATTAAAAAACAGCCATCGATTTCCACTTATTATAAAGAGATGAGGTCTAAATGTAAGAATACCAAATTCACACGGACCTTATTTGAGAAATGGTGTTCATGGCCGTTATTTACCTTAGCATACACAGATTTTTTTAAAGCTTTTGCTGAGATACCCCTTATAACGGTTAATGAAAACCTAAGAGAGACTCAATTTAAGTTTTTGTGCCAGGGATTTGTTACCCCGGAGCAGGCATTCCGATTTGGTATCACTGATCAATCACAATGTGGAAAATGTGAACAAGCGATAGGTACTTATTACCATGTTTTTTGGGACTGTCCCGTTATTCAGGAGTTTTGGGAAAAGGTGTTACACTTTTGTGCGACTTTATGGCAATGTTATTTACCCTTCGACCCAAATTTATGGCTGATTGGGCCCTATACTACCACAGCTTTGACATCAGGGGAGCCGGGATTGGAAAGGTTCCTCATGAAAGCAGCAGTGATTGGAAAGAAAGCTATTTTAACTAAATGGCTAGATAAGGAGGCGCCCAATATAGACCAATGGTTCCGACAAATGCTGACTCTGTGTACGCATGAGATGTATTTTGTGAAATACCATAATACTAATGCTGATAAGGGAATAGAGAAAATTTGGACCCCGTTTTTGAACTACTTGAACCCCTCGACCTCCTGTACCAAACGTGGGGTCATCCAGTAATACTTTGGGTTTTATATAATATACTTTGGGTTTTCTATAATATACCTTCCTTTTAATGCCACTCCGGACACGGCATATCTCATCATGCCATCCTGAACAAAGCATATATCCTTCCACAGGCATGTTTCTCATTTCGATTTCAGGAGTATCAGCCTTATCGGTATTCACATTTCACTTGCTCTACAGATGTTTTTCCGTACAGGTTTTCTGTGCTTTTCATGTGTCTTTCATGTGCTAGCTCTTTGTTCCTTGTTGCATTGGCTACCTGTTCTGTGGTATCTGGCGTTTGTACTTTTAATATATTCGAGCACAACTTTTAATATATTCGAACATAACTTTTACTTTATTTTAAGGTATTCTCATTGCACAAACTCTTTTAATAAATGTTTGCATACCGGCTGCCATGCAATTCTCGGGAGGGGGGGAGGGAACCTCTGGGAAGGACTAAGGGGGGGGGGGGGGGGAGGAGGGGGAGAAGGGGGTGAATTTAGGAGGTTATTACAGATCTTCTCTGGTTATGTAAATTTCGTGCCATATTGGTCATATGGTGATAATTTCGCATTCAGTTCTATTTTCCTCATAGATTCCCAGCTCTGACTGTAATGACTGTCATGCTGGATGTTTGCTTGTTCATGTTTGTTAAATAGGTTCACGAAACTTGTATTATGTTAACTGATGTGGTTTGTATTGACTTTTACAAAACTTCAATAAATACAATATAAAAAAAAAAAAAAGAATACTTTCCACTATTTTTCCTGGCACTGAAGTCAGGCTAACCGGTCTGTAGTTTCCCGGATCGCCCCTGGAGCCTTTTTTAAATATTGGGGTTACATTAGCTATCCTCCAGTCTTCAGGTACAATGGATGATTTTAATGATATGTTATAAATTTTTACTAATAGGTCTGAAATCTCATTTTGTAGTTCCTTCAGAACTCTGGGATGTATACCATCTGGTCCAGGTGATTTACTACTCTTCAGTTTGTCAATCCGGTCTACCACATCTTCTAGGTTCACCATGATTTGATTCAGTCCATCTGAATCATTGCCCATGAAAACTGTCTCCAGTACGGGTACCTCCTCAACATCCTCTTCAGTAAACACCAAAGCAAAGAAATCATTTAATCTTTCTGTGATGGCCTTATCTTCTCTAAGTGCCCCTTTAACCCCTCTATCATCTAACGGTCCAACTGACTTCTCACAGGCTTTCTGCTTCAGATCCTCCATGACATTATTGAAGAGAAGCCCAATCAAAATGCCCCAGGGGGAGAACCACACCTGTCTCCATTTCTAGAGACAGGTAATGAAGGCATGTCTGCTGCTCCACTAACCTTTGCAGCATCAGATAGGTAGAATTCCATTGGGTGCCAATATCTTGAATGAGCCGCTTTTGTGGCACCCCAATTCTTACTGCTTCTCATAGAGAAGCTGCCCTCCCTTTATGCTATGATGAAGGTGCCCCACTATTTTCTTGAAGATATTTATCAGATCCTCCAGGACTGAAATTCCATATTCTTTGGATCCCAGCCTCAGGGTATTCCTTACTACCAAGTCTAACAAATGTGCAAAACAATCAACCCATGATAGTCCTCATCATCCATTGCTCTTATCATATTTACACCTCTGTCTGTCACAAAGAAACCTGTATGAACACTTTTGCTTCATTGGTCTAGCTGTCAACCCTTCACCATCTTTCTTATGGCTGTTAGGATATTGCATGAGGTATGGATGGTAATCATTACCTAGGTATGCAGTACAACCCACCTTATGCTTGGCCTCTGCTAGAAATGTTGCCTGTCTCTGCCTTATTAGTTCTTACCATTGGGCCATCAGGGAGAGGTAGGAATGCTTAGCATTCTGTTTGCTTCAAGAAATGCATGCTACTACCATCTGCCTTGACCAGCAGCACCTGAGTGTGATTACAGCATTGAATATATAATTATAACCTGTCTATTGAACATAGACCTGGAAGACACTTTGCAATTGGGTCCTAAGCAGTTCAGCAGATGCTTACAACCCATGTTTTCTACTATCTTCAGGGGCTGGCCATCCAGGACAATAATTTATCAGATGCAACTTCTCACTACTTTGGATGCTGCCTGCATTTTTTCCTGGGACAGCGATACAGAACACCATCCCATTTCCTCTCTGGTTTGCTGCTTCAAACATAGGGCATGGGGCTGCTGGATCATTAACTGATTGGTGGAAAGGTCCATGGGGTCATCTTGGTGATAAGCCTTCACTTTTTCAACTCTTTTGAGAGCTTCTGCTTTGAGTGGAAGTAGGGGTCCCCGGGTTAGTACTTCCATACCCCCCCTGATGCCAATGCTAGTGGGTGGTGTTTCAGTGGATGATGCCACATATCAATGTTAGACAGATGCTCCAGTACCTTCCATCAACTGATGGCCTTACTGCAAGGAATGCACTGAGCACAATATGTGTCTTCCCTCATTTTAAATTGCTTTTATACAATGGATTTCCCATCTGCATTCTGGGAGATGACGTTGATGCTTCTGTCACTAAATTTGAGGTTGAGGGTTGACTGTGAGGAAACACCATCAGCATCATTTATATCCTCTATCACCTCACTGGAGGCTGAGACTCTACTGTCTAAAGCCCCCAAATTCCCTTTAGATACTAGCTCTTCAATATCTTCTGATTCAGGGAATCCAAGACACAATTCTTCCTCAGAATCAGTTTTTGAAAATATAGTCTCCAATACCTCAGAAGTAGTAATCTTACTGGAGTACACTGCTGGTTTTGGGCATAACATTTCTGCAATTCCTGTCCTTGTTCCTGCCCTCCTTACTCCAGTCTCAGATACATTTTGTTCCTGCTCCAAAACAAACATGTAATGAACAGGTATTGGTGGTACATACATTCCCAATTATAATTTCTTAAAGCTTGAGTTGGCTTCCATGCCTGTCTTTTTGTAGCTAAGAAAGTCTTTCTTTAATTTTAGGGTCAGGATTCCTTTTTTATTCATTGCTATTAACACTGCTAGTACTTCTTACAGGTTGAGCGGTCTCTGCAGCAATTCCCAAACCTCTGCCTTTCCCTTCTTTTCCCTTTGCTCTCAGTGGTATGATGGAAATTTTAATTAGCTTCTGTGGGTTTTGATGTCACTATTGATACTGTGCCACTCACCAATACCATTCTAATACTAACTGTCTGTCATACACTCAATCAAGTTGATGGACTAAGTTCACGTCAATGCTTAGCAAACTATGCAAACTTGCCAAGTAGAGTTAGCACTTTACCAGCGGTACAAACTCAGTCTTTGTCTTTCTGGAGCTAACCCTCACATTGTGTGCAAAAAATGATTCTCTTACACTCACACATACATAAACAATATGGACCAGATTTTAAAACTTACGCGCGGGCGTACATTTGTGCATGCAACCCAGTGCACACAAATGTACACCCGATTTTATAACATGCGTGCTGGCTTTCCCCATTCCCTCCAAGGCCTCGGAGGGAACTTTCCTTCCGCCCCTCCCCACCTTCCCCTCCCTTCCCCTACCTAACCCGCCCCCCAGACCTACCTAAACCTCCCTAACCTTTATTTTACAAGTTGCGCCTGCCTCTGGCAGGCATAGGTTGCATGTGCCAGCCAAGTGCCGGCGCAAAACCCCCCAGCCTAGCAGCCCTACGGAGGCCTCTGGCCCTGCCCTGCCCCCTTTTTCAAACCCTGGGACATATACACACATCACCGGGCCTATGCAAAATAGGCTCGGCGTACGTAGGGCTTTTAAAATCTGCCCCTAGATGTGTGTGCATTAGTAATGAATGATTTTGAAAGCACACAAAAATCTATCAGAAAGAGAATAAAATGAGAAGGCTGGCATGGCTGCACTTATTTTCATTGCATACTGTCAAAAGAAAAACAGATCAGTGCACTATGCAGAATCACAGAAATACAAAAAAAAAAAAAAATCAGTATTCACTGCTTCTGTATCTTCTTATCCACTATGATGCCTCAGTGAGAAAACAAAAAACAGTGCCTCTGTTTCCTTTTCACAATAAGGAAGAGAAAGCACTGTGTCTGCAGTAGTGAAAATCAGAAATATATCTTTTCACTGCCAAAATTATGTTCTCTCTCCTTTTTTAAAACTTTTCTTTCACTCTACAAGAACTTCTGAAAAACACAAGTTTAATCTGCGAACTCCAACAAAGAAAATGGAGATTTTTTTGTACATGGTCAGACCTTTTAGTGGGAGGATGACAGCTAGGGATATGCATTCATTTAAAACAAAACTGTAAAATGTGATGAATAGGGCTAATTTGTTTCATTTAGGGGCCCCTGAAGTGAATTGGGGTCCCCCTAAATGAAGTGAATCTTATTTGTTTAATTTTAAACTAATGATTTGGGGCTAGGTATAGGCCTGAAGCAGGGTCCTTGCCTAGGCCATAGGCCTTGGCCCAAAGCAAGGGCCACAGCCTAGGCCTGATTGCAAATCTGGAGTCTTGGCAGAGGCACAGGCCAACATAGGGCCTTGGCCAAGACTCCCAAAAATTAAACAATAACAACAAAAACATTACCTTATCCGTCGGGTATCTGAAGAAGGCCGCGTCCCAATACCAAGGCCTCAGCCTGACACAGGCCCTACTTGATCCAGAAACTGGGTCCTGATGCTGGTGCCTCAGCCTGACACAATGACCTGGCCAGAGTCCATGTCCTGATGCTGGAGCCTCAGCCCGGACTCAGACCAGATGCTGTGACCCAAACCAGAGACAGGGTCCCAATGCAGAGGCAGAAGTCATGGTGACCTATTGCACCCTTAGCCTATGCAAGGTCCAGTGGGAATAGAACAATTTCCCTATGAGTAAATACTAAATAGGTTAGTACTTTTCAGCCTGGAGATGAGATGGCTGAGGGAACATATGATAGAGGTCTATAAAATAATAAGTGGAGAGGAACGAGTAAACACTAATTGCTTGTTTACTCTTTCAAAGAGGCTGGGTCCCGATACTGGGTCCTTGGCCATGACAAAGGCTCGCCACCAGGGCCTGGCCCAGAGTTGAATTAGCTGCGTACATCAAAATGGTGCCCTCCACTGGAGAGGATGTGTTGAAGTTAATTAACTCCATTGTGACCCCAGCAAACAGTGTCAGTTGTCAAAGAAAAGTGCAGGAAAGAAGGCACCAAAGAGGAGTTCCAAGGTCTAGGCCTAGGCTTCATCTGTGGATCCCCCCTGGACCAGGTAATTGGGGGCCAGGAGGATTCTGGCCCCAGCATTTTCCTGTGTGGAAAGGATGGGTAATGGGTACGGGAGCCCTGTTTCGTTTTTTGTGTTTCATTTTTTTTAAACTAAAGAAACAAAATAAACATTATATGAAATGAAATTCATGGGGAAAAAGCCCCCCAAAACAAAACAAAAAATGAAACAAAATTTTCTCCCCTTCCCACATCTATTAAAAAACAGATTTAAGATTTCAGAAAAATCCTGAAAAGGGGTAAATCATTTGTATTTTGTCCACATGAATGTGGACTAGAAAGTCCATATCTTCCATCAATTTTTCTATTAGTTGCATCAAGATATTAAAAATAGTAGGGAAAATGAGAATCCCAGTAAGATCCTGTAGTCCATCCTATAGACTATGAATGGGCCCCATTCATGCTGACATACATAGTCCATTCAGTCAAAAGTGAAGTAAGCTAACAGAAGGCTATTCACCGTATACCAAAAGAGTGACATCATTTAAGCAGGCTGGTATGATCCACTAGGCTGAAGGCCGCTGACATGTCCAATATTAAAAGATGTCATATTGCCCCCGAACCACCATCTGCAACAATTCATCTTGCAGTAACAACATAACAGTTTCTGTGCTATGTCAAGCCCAGAAACCCACCTTGACAGGAATCCAGAGTGTTTGTCTCTTCCAAATATACTGACAGCTGATCCATCATCACCATCTCTGTCAATTTCACAATGAAAGTTAGATTAGCTATGGTTTCCTGAAGCAGATTTTTCAAGATTCAGTGGCAAAGGTTATCAACTTCTGTAGAAAGTTTTCAAAATTCTGAAGTAATTATGTGGTAAGTTTTCATAAAGTTTCATAGCTCTGACTATTCAAAAAGTCAAGATTTTATTAAAAATAATTACCTTTTTAAACATTATTAAACTACATACAAAACTCACCATTTACAAAATCAGCTGTTCATCATGTAAGCATAAGTTTTGAACTTAACTGTGCACTATCACTTTTGTTTTGAACTGAAATAAAATGCAACTATTCTTTTTATATTTTCTTGTGAAAATCCTCATCTTTCTGAATATATAAATTTATATAAGTTATGCTCAGGATCAACAAAGTTCATTATGCTATATAATTTTGTATTGTTTTTATTGCTATTTTATCTTATTTTATATTATGTGCTATTTGAGTTGTATTTGAAAATTGGCATATAAAAATAAAATTGCCATTACCATACATTTATATATAGATAAAAAAAATAAAAGTACTTTAAATAAAATTACATTTATTTATATAAATAAAAAAGAAAGCAGCAAAATTAATCTTCAAAGTGTAATACATACAGTGCTTCTCAGTTGGATTCAGGGCAGCAGCAGCAAGGATAGCCATGAGAGCAGGCAATTCTATATCTTCATCAGAAGATGGCAGCAGCAATATGAAACCTGGATCTGAACAGAAACCTTTTTCTCTATTTAACCAGCTTGTGCCCTAGTGACAATGAACAGCTTGCTGGCTGTGCTGATTGGCTCACATTCACAGCCAATCACCATGTAGCTCTGTTTTGTATACTGAGACAGAACAGCTGTATAAGCAGCACAGGAGGCACTATTGGGCTTTGTTTAAGTAATTCAAACACATAGCAGGGGATTTTAGAAGTTTGTTGAATGTGTGCATGGATTATCAATTATATGTCAACAACCTAATTATGCAGTTTCTCCCATGGCTGCAGGATCACAAGAACCTAGGGATTCTGGCTATAGGGAGGTTGCTTATACAGGACCTAGGATCCATACTAGACTTTTTTGTAAATGGGAGTCAGAATTGAATGTTTCCAAAAAGGGGGAGCTTGGCCCTCCTCCAAAAATCAATTAACAGGATATTTTATTAAATCCTGACCCACTTCAGGCAGCCCCCTTCAACAGAAGATCCAGAAGATATCTCTCAACCTAGCAAAAATAGTAGAAAAATAGTCAGTGGACAGTGGAATAAATTCATCAAAACTCTCCAAAGGGTCACTCTGTAAGAGGGTATCTGCCCCCAAACAAATGGGTGATACTACCTCACCACCCTTAACTGACTACCATCTCAAACTTAAATCTTGCCTTAACTCTGTCACTTTGGTATCAAAAAAATGAGAGAGTTAAGACAAGATTTAAGGAGCATAAGGACCAACCCTTCCACCTCTCATATTCCACCAGCCTAGAAACATAAGAACATAAGAACATAAGAAAATGCCATACTGGGTCAGACCAAGGGTCCATCAAGCCCAGCATCCTGTTTCCAACAGTGGCCAATCCAGGCCATAAGAACCTGGCAAGTACCCAAAAACTAAGTCTATTCCATGTAACCATTGCTAATGGCAGTGGCTATTCTCTAAGTGAACTTAATAGCAGATAATGGACTTCTCCTCCAAGAACTTATCCAATCCTTTTTTAAACACAGCTATACTAACTGCACGAACCACATTCTCTGGCAACAAATTCCAGAGTTTAATTGTGCGTTGAGTAAAAAAGAACTTTCTCCGATTAGTTTTAAATGTGCCCCATGCTAACTTCATGGAGTGTCCCCTAGTCTTTCTACTATCCGAAAGAGTAAATAACCGATTCACATCTACCCGTTCTAGACCTCTCATGATTTTAAACACCTCTATCATATCCCCCCTCAACTCTGGAAAGCTCTTTGTACCTTCCATTGGCCTTATATGTCTTCTTAGCCTTTGTTATTGTTGAAGTTAGCATGGGGCACATTTAAAACTAATTGGAGAAAGTTCTTTTTTACTCAACGCACAATTAAATTCTGGAATTTGTTGCCAGAGGATGTGGTTAGTGCAGTTAGTATAGCTGTGTTTAAGAGGATTGGATAAGTTCTTGGAGGAGAAGTCCATTACCTGCTGGGACTGCGTTCTCGAACTTAGACCTTGCTCTATCTCCATCATTCTAGGGACTATTCTTATATCCAGATCAAAAAGTAAAAAGTAATGGTTGGTCCAGGGCACTACTTTAGAACCCTATGCCTGCAGCAGTATGCTGACACTCCCTGGCAGGTCAATACAGTAAAGTACAGCCACGGTTACCCTGCTCCTAACCCGCTTTCTACCCACTTTTCAGCTGCATTAGCCCTTCCTGCGATACACAATCCCCTTTAACCTACTCTTACTGCGTCCTTAAATCACCGGGTAACCCCTTCCGCCCGCGGCATGTATATTACATGTAAACGATCGAATTAGCTATTCCCTCCCATACAGTAACGTGCGCCCCGACTATCGCTTTTTTACCCTGCTGTTTTGCCGCGCATTTAACCTGCTAACTTACCGCCTACCCTTACCCCTGCGTTAGAGGCAGGGGTAAGGGTAGGCGGCAAACTTTCCCCCAGCCCCCGCTCACCTGCCCTGGCCGCGTCCATGGGTGCTGGTCTCCGGGGCAGCCCCAGTCCTCTCCCCTCCTCCCGAAGCAACGAAAGCGGAAAAAAGCGGAAAAAAAAAAGTTGCAAGAGAGAGAGGGGAGAGAGGACGGGCAATCCTACGCTCGAGATTGCCAGTCTTCTCTCCCCTCCTCCCGAAGCAAGGCGCGAAAAGCAGCCTTGCTTTTCGGGAGGAGGGGAGAGAGGACTGGCAGTGAAAAGCAACGAAGCAACTTACTTTTTTTGCAGCCCCCTCTCCAGAGACGGACATCGGCGATGAGGGACCGCGGCTCCCCTCCCCTGCCTCCAGCTGCCCGCGAAGATAGACGCATCGCACGGGCGAAAGCGGCCCCTGTGCGTGCAATTGGGCCGCTCAAGATGTGACGTCACGACATTTGGCGTCACGGCATGTGACGTCACGTCTTGAGCGGCCAATTGCACGCACTGAAATGACAGATACTAGCGGGTCCGTGAAGCGTTAGGCCAGCACACCCAGGATACTGTATAGCGCTCTATACAGTAAAATGGGTTGTGCGGGCCTAATGCTTCGCGGACGCTTCTTAGACGCAGCTTGCATTTGCAAGCTATTTACATACAGTATCGAGCGGTAGGTGAGCTGCACTGTGCGTGCGGCAACCGCGGGTGCACCCGGCACTAACGCAGCTCTTCCTACCGCTCCTTACTGTATCGGCCCATAGGTAAACAGCTAGCTTGTGTTAACCACGCCCTTTCTCTGATACTGGGTTGTAAAGTGTTTTTTTCTAAACAAGTTCATAAGCAGCAAGGAGTTAGTTTCGAAGTTCTATCCTACTATTCTCCCCCCCACACACACACACACCCCAAGTTGCTGCTGTGAAAATATTCTTAGGGTTTCAGTTAATTTTACAGTTATTCAATTTGGGTATATAAGTGCACATTTCCTGCATTACAAAGATGATATAGTTTTTACTTTTTATTCACAGTATGATTTATTATGTGTCATGGAGTTGTGGCAATCTGAAACAGATCTTGTCCTTTTACATCAATTATGTTTTCTGGCATATACCTTTTTTTTTCATCAGGCGAGAGATGGAAAAAGGGGAGGGGAAGTATTGTTAATCTGTAAATCCATTCTTTAGATAACACGTCTCTCACATATAACATTGGTCAGAGTTGAGACAGTTTGGTTGTTAATCTGTATGGCTGGGCCTTCTGTTTAGTTTATTGCCCACCTAGTCATGATAGTAGAGATATTATGGCTGTTATGAGGTTTATTATGCTATTGCAGTTGCACATGGACTAGTTGATGATTGTCGGTGATTTTAATTTGCATGTTGAGGAGTCACTAAAAGTAACATAAGATATTTCCTGTCATTTTTGTCAGCCTTAAATATGGTGAAAGGTGTTAACACCTCTTTGCACCAAGCTCACATGCTCAATTTAGTGGTTGTACCTGAGCAGTGAGCTCTGGAAATATTTTAGATTTTGCAGCAAATAGTCATTGTTTTATAGAATTTAAGTCACAACTGAAAATGGTTGAAGGCCAGGTTGGTGGTTCAGTTCCCAAGGGTTTACTCGGGTCCCATAGATCTAGAGGAGTTTGACCAGTGTTGGGCTGGTACAGCTCTCTTAACCGTGAAACTCTCTCTTCATTGATGGACACATTAAATCATTGTTTGTCCAGCATACTAGTTAAGATAGACCTACTAAGTATAAAACCTTTGCTTAAGATGACCCTTTGGCTACCTCGGTTTTCACAAGAGCTTTTTAAATTAAAAAGAATTATGCATCGGACAGAAAGTAAATGGTACAAGAAAGGGTTGAGCCAATATTTTACTGGACTATAAAGAATCATGCTGTAATTATCAGGATATTTTTAACCTAGCAAGGAGGTTTTACCTTGCTATTTAACTTCAGGTATCAATAAATCGTTTGTTTGAACTTTTTAATATTGTAAAGAATTTAAAGGAACCCCCTATGGATACAAGTGAGGGCATAGGGTTAGACTGTTGCAGATTTCTGCATACTGTTTTAAAAAAATTGAGTGATCTTAAAAAGTTTCTTCTTCAGTAGTTGACAATACTACACAGAGTTTGAAAGAAATAGACAGTAGAAACTGCTCCCATCTGGGATCATTTTTACACTGTGCAACCTATTGAGGTAGATAAGGTTATGCATAGCTTGAAAAGTATATACTGTTCTATTGATGCTTGCTCCCTTTAGGGGCACATATTTCTCGATGTAATTGCTAAATGCATAAATTTATCATTGACCAAAGGGTTAGTCTCTGATAGTCTGAAAAAAAAGTTGTGTTCAGGCCATCATCAATCAAGTTATAGACATTTCTAATCTGCCAACTTTAGGAAAAGTGCTTGAGAAAGTAGTTTTAACATAACAGTGATGTTTTGGAAGCAAATCATTTCTTGCATTCTTTTCAGTGTGGATTTTGTAAGTGTCACAGTACCAAACCTTTGTTTTCATCTTTTATGGATCTCTTGCGGAAGGAGCTAGATAGAGGGAGAGCTGTAATTGTGATATTTTTAGATATTTCTTCAGCATTTTATTCTGTAAATCATAATATCCTCCTTAAGAAAATGTGTTTGCTAAGTTTAAGAGAGGCAACTGTGTGATGGTTTATTTCATTTCTGTCAAATCACCAACAGAATGTGCAATTAGGGATGAATCAATCAGCCTAGGCAGAAATTGTGTCTGTCTAGGGTGCCCCAAGTTTCAGCACTTTCGGCAGTGCTCTTCAATATTTATTGGCAGCCTTTATATCTGGTAATAGAAAATTATTGTATTACCTTTAGAATATATGCTGATGACTTACAGTTGATTTGACCAATTGGCAAAAACTTAGGGGGAACTTCAAAATCATGTACGTGCATTAAATCAGCATATACGTGCATAAGTAGCTTGTACTCGCACGCTAATTTTAGAAACATCAAAAGTTAAAGATGAATTTTTCAAGAGTTGCACAAGTTAAGATCAGCACATATGCATGTAAATAGCATACATTTGTATATATGCTATTTTATAAACCTCAAAATACTTAAACGTGTAAGTAAGGGTGC
Organism: Rhinatrema bivittatum; assembly: GCF_901001135.1. Classification (NCBI taxonomy): domain Eukaryota; kingdom Metazoa; phylum Chordata; class Amphibia; order Gymnophiona; family Rhinatrematidae; genus Rhinatrema; species Rhinatrema bivittatum. The sequence goes on from NC_042621.1 coordinate 211,176,227, forward strand.
ACAAGTAAATTTTCACATGTAAAAATAGGGTGAGTCAGGGGCATTCCAGGGTGGGGCTAACATTTACACAAGTAAGTTTTTATTTTATAAGTAATTTACACATGTAAATTTGGCTGCTTACATGCATATATATACATGCATGCTTGCTCTATATCTGGAGTAAGTGATAGTATTTCACTTTTAAGATGTTTACTGACTGGGTGGGGGGTCTGGATGAAATGGGTGGAGTTGAGCCAGGAGCATCTCGATGACCTGAAGATGAACTGGAGAAACTGGTAGACTAATTGGTAATCAACAACATGAAGAGTCAATAAGTAGAATGTGCCACACGTATAACAAGGAATACCAAAGTATTCAGTAATTATCAAAATTGCTTACATAAATTGTGCAATGTATATGAATTTATCATAACACCTGTGCAGTAGGGAAATATTCAGTTTCACTCCTCAACTACCAAATATGGGTCGTGCTTAATCATAGAACCATGGTTATTCAACAATCCAGTGTTATTTTTTAAAAAGAAAATGTTGCAAGTAAAAGCAGACTAAGTGGTAAAACAGGTGATTTCATTGCCATGCATGTAAGAAAATCTGACTTACACATGTAAAAGCCAAAATACAGAGGGGTAAATGCATGTAATTTATCAAGATGTGTATATTTTTTAAGTTAGACATAAAAGTACATGATTGTAGCAGGTGTGTGCTATTTATGTGGATAGATTCTGATTTTTAGGGCTAAAACTTAAAAGGAGCACTTATCCGGACAATTTCCTACTTATCCAGCTAGGTAGCAACAAAGTCAATGGTTATCCAGATAAGTCTTAAAATGCTACTTATCTGGTTATGTCAGATAGCTGGATAAATCTAAAAAGTGTTACTTATCCAGCTACCTGACTTAGGGGGTCATTTATCAAAATGTGATAAGGCGTATTCGCATGCGTAAAAGCCCTGTTAACGCATGCGATAGCACCATATCATATGGTGCGATGCAAATTCAGAAAATAGGAGGAGTTAGGGGCGTAGAGTGGGCTGGGTTAGCCGATTTTAACAACACCTCTTTGAATTGCGTTAGGCTGTGCGATAGCTGCCGTGACCATGCTGTAAGGTTTCATCGCTGTTTGTGATGTCTCCCGTAAGGCCTATTGAAGGTGAGAGAGAGAAAGAGATTTGTATCCCTATGGTAGGCCCACCTAGTAACTCGAGGAGGGGTTTAGGTATGAGTGTAGGGGTTTAGGGGCCACTTTGACATTCTACGTGACACGTACAAACAGTACAGTGGTTTCTTGTGAAGAACTGATGGCCTTTGGAGTGAGTTTCCTCACTCCAAAGGCCAAAGTTACTAGGTGGGCCTACCATAGGGATACAAATACCTACCTCTGGGGATAACATTATGGCCAGGCGCTCTCTCTCTCTCTGACACCTATCACAAATTGTGATAAACTGAATTTTTGCATAAACCACACCCCTTTTGCAAGGAGTGCTTTTTAAACTTATCTGGCTATCTGACCTATCCCTAGATTCATCAAAATGCAATAAATATAGCAAAAATAGCATGGTTAGGAAAACTGGAAAGAGAGAGAGGTCTGATGAATTTCTATCATTTGAATCAATGAAAGGTACCAAAAAGAGGAGATGATTACTACAAAGCAGTCTACTGCATTGTGCAAATGCTAGAAATTCATCAACCATATCAAATTTGCAGTTAATTCCTCTGACTGTGTATGTAAAACCATCCCTCCAAACCCATCCCACTCCCCCAAACATGCCGAAATTGAAAGTTTCCCCTCTTACATATAGGGCTAGATTTTAAAAACCCTGCGCGCCGGCGCGCCTATTTTGCATAGGCCGTCGGCGAACAAAAGTATGCACGCGCGTATGTTTTTAAGATCTACCTCATATAGCATGTCATATTGACTCTAGTTTCTCTCTTTCTCTCTACCACATTCCATGCTAGGGCCCTATCACATTTTAACAAATGACCCAGTTAGCTGTATGTGTGATGTTTTAAGACTTATCTGGCTAAGTAGTGCCTTTGCTGCTACATAGCCAGATAGAAATGATTAGGTTTCTATGATAAGTAGGAACTTATCCAATTTTGGAGCAGACTGGGAGGGAACTTCCCAACCCCCTACACTAACCTTCCTTCCCCTTACCTACCTGCCCCCTAATCCTAACCCAGCCCCCCCCAAAAAATCTTTATTTTACCTTTTGCGCCTACTTCGGGGCAGACGCAGGTTGTGTGCACCAGCAGCCTGCTGGCATGCGATCCCCCAGCACAGCAGCAAATGGCCACTGTGACAGGGGCCTCTAGCCCTGCCCCACTCCCCGGACCACCCGGCCCCCTCCCCCGAGGCCCCGGGTCTTACATGCGTGACCGGGCCTTTGAAAATTGGCCCAGTACATGTAACTCTTTGAAAATGTACCACAAAATGTATATGCACATATTTTTTAAAGATGCTTGCATGTTGCAGGGTGCATTTATGTATATTTTTGCATATTCATATACATGGGTATATGGGCATGCATACAACTGTTTGAAAGTTATCCTTCTTGTGCATATCTGTCTCATGCACATATTTACACAAAATCAAAATGGGTGGTACAGGGACATTAAGGGTCAGAACCAAGAGGTAAGTGTGCAAGTTGCTATTTTATTAGAGACTTAAGCACACACATTTTACAGCTGCTAATTATCTTGCACATGTCTATCATTTGCTATTAATTTGGTGAGAGATCTGGGTGAACAGGGGAAGTTCAGAGTGAATAACTAGGAGGGTCTCAATAACTTGGGGAAGGACTCGGTAAATTGGTGGAAGTTTCAGCAAACTGGTGATTTCAATAATATACTCTACGGATGTGCATTCGTTTGCGACGAAATAGGAAATATAGATATTTCCTATTTCGTCACGGTTCAGGGGTCCCAGAAACAATAGGAAAACCCATGAAATTTCATGTGCTTTTCTTACCATTTTTTTTTTGGGGGGGGGAGAAAGGGCACACAAAAAAAACAAAAACCCAAACCCACCCCAACCCTTCAGATTTAATTAATTACAATCCCCCACCCTCCCTACCCCCCCAAAACTTGCTAAAGTCCCTGGTGGTCCAGCAGGGGTCCCAGGAGCAATCTCCCCCTCTCGGGCCGTCGGCTGCCACTAATCAAAATGGCGCCGATGGCCCTTTGCACTTACCATGTGTCAGGGGCTATCGGTGCCATTGGCCGGCCCCTGTCACATGGTAGGAGCAATGGATAGCCCGTGCCATTTTTTAAGATAAGACCAACTTCAAGTTCAATAACTTTTTTAGGCAGTCATCAGTCCCGCAAGGTCAGGTTTCAATCAATAGCTCTGGGAGGATACACTGTTGGACAATCCAATACAGAACTCCAGCATCATAAAACTCACTTGACAAGTTGAACACAGCCTCAGAGGGATCAGTTGCAATTAATTTATCAAAAAAAGATCTGTCAATATATCCTTTTAGTGTTTTGAGCAAAGGGCTTCCTTTTTTCCCAACCATGCCTTTTAATGTTTTTGAAGTATCTAAGTGTCTTGAACGATTTGTACACATTTTGAGACTCAAGTTGATTTTCCAATACCAATAAGGCACAAGCTCTGGATGCTTTGGTGGTGACTCCCTGTTCTCGAAGGAGTTCACCTGGACCAGTTGATGCACTAATTCAAACATTTTGTCAAGTTAGTCTGCAAGGATATACAAGATGTAAACAGACTGTCACGGGTGCCCCGTAATCTTACTCTGGATTAAAGATTAGCATTGAGTGACTTATAAAATGATACCAACATTGTAGATAAGGAAGTCAATAAGGGTGATGAAATAGAGGTGCCTGACAAGGGGATGTATCAGGAGGAAGTGCTCTGAAAACTGGCAAATACAAAATTTTGTGTTCCCCTGGCAGAAGATTCAACATCTATATTTAAATGAGTGGATCAACTCTTAGATGTTAGTCTTATAAATGGGTGGATCACCCAAAATGAATTTGGGTTTTTGCAGGTTGAGTGTCTGATTGTACCCATCTTTTATCATTTACCAAAAATACATAGTTTGTTAGGACATCGGGCTGTCTGATTATTTCTGCTAAATGCAATCTTTATGAATCATTGTCAGTGTTTGTAGATGTGTTTTTGTGACTGCTAGTGCTTTTATCACCTTCAGCAGATATCATTAATACATTACAAGATTACAGAAGACCTTTTGAAGGACTTTTCTTAGTTACTATTGACAGTTTCATTGTATACGAATGTGCCACAGGATGCAGAACTGGTTGTTTTAACTGATATTTTATCAAGGAATCCCTCTCTTAGTTATACCCCTATAGAGTATATCATAGAACTGGCTACATTGGCTTTGAAAGAAAATTATTTCTTTTTTGACAAACAATATTATAAACACATAAGTGGAACAGTGCCACGTTGGTCCCAAATGTGGTAAACTTATATGTAGGAGCCTTTGATAAGAAATGCTTAGCTCAATGTCTGTTTATACAACATGTATGTTTATGGTGACATTTTAGTATTTTGGAGAGGGAATTGGAATCTGTTTGATGAATTTGTTATGATTGAATGCCCATGACTCATATTTACAATTTACGTTGATACAGAGCAGTATTTTGGTTGCTTTATTAAAATGCTATCACTATAGAAAATGAAAACAATTTATTTTCTATTTTTCGGAAGCCAAAAGACAGAAATATGATATTGAGGTATAATAGTTGTCACCTCTAACATCTTCAAAGTGATTATGCTTATATACCATCCAAAACATATACCATCCAAAACATCCCTAACTAATCAAGCTAGATATTTCACTTGGATGCAGCTCCATCACTGCTCTCTACATTAATGGTGGGGAAGGAAGGGAAATAGAACCAAGAGCTAAGAGAAATAGATAAGTATGAGAGAAAAAATGTGTGAAGCTTGCTGGGCAGACTGGATGGGCCGTTTGGTCTTCTTCTGCCGTCATTTCTATGTTTCTATGTTTCTATGTTAAGCCAGTGTCAGCAAAAGGGTCATAGTCCATGGGATGGATGTACTAGATTTTGTTGATATTTCGCTTGATATATTATGGTTGTCGAGATTTTTTGCACTTGTTTTGTTTTTTGTGATTTTTAAACAATGATTATGCCTGATGTAAACTCTTAAAAGCAAATATTTATTAAAAGCCCTGTGCGTGCCCAAACCAGGAGATACATGCAGATGTTGGGCCAGCGCGTGCTGAGCAGATTTTAGAAGCCGCCCATGGATATGAGTATCTCCTGCTGCATGCACAAGTAAAAGGTTTCTAGAAAGGGGAAGACATGAGTGAAGTCTGAGCAGGGCATGGGTATGTCAGACCCTGGCCAAGAAATGTGTGCATAAATACTTATGCATCCTTGCATGCACCGAGGTCCCCTGCTGCGTAAATTTACTTCTGCTAAGGATAGCATGTAAGTATTAAAACAAAAAAAGTAGGCTAGTTAGCAGGTTTTTAAGGGTCGGGGATAAGGAAGGCTATTAAACTAGGGGACCTTGGAAGTCCTATCCCTTAACTGGGCGAACTGGGAACAAACTGGGAAAAGTAGCTATGGCATTGGCCCACATCCCATGTAAGATTACCCCACTTAAAGGTGAATTTTAAAAACCCTGCATGCACCAAGACTGGGAGATATGCATACAAGTTGGACTGGTGTGCAGCAAGTAGATTTTAAAAACTGCCCTTGGAGTGCATATGTTCTGCTACGTGCACAAGTGAAGAGTTTCTAAAAAGGGTCGAAGTATGAGCGTGGACTGGGTGGGTCGTGGGCGTGTTGGGGCCTGGACAAGAAAAGTGCGCATAAATACTTATGTGTACTTGTGTATGCTGGCGCCCTCTGCTGCAAAAATGTATTTCTTGTATGGATGGCATGTTATTATTAAATCAAGAACAATCTAGGCTAGTCAGTGGGGTTTTAAGGGTCAGGGCTAACTGGGTGGAAAGGAAGCTATTAAACTAGAGTGTCTGGAAATCCTATTTCATAACTGGGTGAACTGGGAAAAGTAGTTAAAACATCGACACATGTCCCTTGTAAAGTTTCCCCATTTACATGGTGGATGTGGCATTTGCGCGCACATCCATTTAAAATTCCATACACGTGTACGTGCATCCACTCTACTTTATAATGTACGCATATTTGCACGTGTGTTATAAAATGGATATGTCTGTGGATGTGGTTTGACGAACACACACACACGTGCACCGTGCACCTGTTTAAAAGTTACCATCTTATGCGGTAGACGTGACGTTTACTTGCAAATGTGCACGTCCATTTAAAATTCCGAGCACATGTACATTAATTCAGTCTATTTTATAACATGCGTGCATATATGCATATATGCATGCATATTATAAAATGGACGCGTCTGTAGACGCGGGTCGACGAATGCGCACACATATGCACCTGCAAGACTATTTAAAAGTTAACATCCTTGCACCTCTTTAGTAGTCATCAAAATCTCCCTTTTGAAAGTTAAATGCTAGAGTAGTAATTTTCCGTAATGTCCTTTCTTCAATTATTAAGTCAAACTTGATTGCGTTATGATCATTTGCCAAGAGGTCCCACTACCATTACCTCTCACACAAAATATTGCATTTCACTAAGAATTAGGTCTAAAATAGCTCCCTCTCTAATTAGTTTCTGGCCCATCTAGAAACTTTACCTCTCTAGCATGTCCTGATGTGACATTTAACCTATTAATACTGGGGTAACACAGCCTGCAATGAAGACTAACAAGAAGCAATTTCTAGCAGTGAAAAGCACACAGGAAATCTGGTTTATAAAATGTTTTCTGCAGCCTGAGATCCTGCAGTACACTGGAAAATGCACTACAGCCAAGGGTTTTAAAGTGACTCCACCGTAGTTGTATTCTTTTTGATTCTATATTATTTTCTCACAAAAAAAAGGGCCCGTTTACAGGTCACTAGATCCAGATGTTCTCAGAACATCGAAGCTCAATTATTTATAAGTAATGCTTTTCATTCTTGTAAGGAATAAATATGGTCTTTTAAATGTCACATCCTAAATGATTCAATCAGCTGATATGTTGCTATGTAATAAGTAGAACATACAATAACTGATTGTTCCAAAGGTGTGTCCCTCTGTAATAATGTCCTGATAATGTCCTATTGTTTTTGCTGCCCCTCTCCTTCCCAACCTCTAATTCCTACCTTTTTTTGTTTTTTTTTTTCCCAACTTGCTTCAGGGTCTGACCTGAAGTAAGTTGACTGTGCCAGCAGCTGGCCGGCATGCGAGGCTCCAGGACAGCGATCAGTGCTGCTGTCCTGGCCCACCCCTGCCCAGAACACACTCCTAGGCCCGCCCCTTGCAGGAAAGCTGGCACAAATGCACATACCAGCCTTTACGCGCATGGCGGGGCCTTTTTGAAAATAGGTTTCCCGTGCGCAAAGCTCGGCCACGTGAGTAAAGGCCGGATTTTATGCGCGCGAGGGATTTAAAATCCGGCCATCTGACTCTACCCAATGTATTAATTCATCAAATTCTGTACCTGATTCACTAAGGATTTTTCCCACAGAGACAAAATAGGAGAAAAGCCTTACTGTTATTGCTGTAATTAGTACATGAGATCTAATTAATATTGGGTACTTGCCAGGTACTTGTAACCTGGATTGACCACTATTGGAAACAGGATGCAGAGCTTGATGGACCATCAGTCTCACCCAGTATGTCAACTTTTTATGTTCTTATGAATCTGGCCCTCTGTAATGAAGTTGCAGTTGTTTTCGTTTGCTTGATAACCAACAACATCAGATCGAGCAAGCATTTCTTCATGATTTGATTCCATTTCTGGACATAGTTGTCATGTTCCATGTTCAGTCTGAGTTCCTTGTTAAAGCACAATCCTCTTTTTGTTTTCTCTATAAGATATATTTTATTCTTTTATTTGCTTTTCTGAAAAAAAATATATTTTTCTCTTTAAGCTACTGTTTTTGAGCATTTATTTCATGCCCACAGCAATGCAGCTAAATAGATTTGAATATCGGCTTCCTTATGGCAAAAGAACATTTGTTGCCTTTAGTCAGTAGCATTTTTGCCTCCAGTGAAGACAAACTCCAAGCACAAAAAGCCAGTTCCTTCCAAAATGATATTGATCCTCCTCCACACTGCCTAGTGTTATGAACGTGAACCCTTGGACCGGCTAGAGTACTGGAAGGATCCGCTCGAGGAAGGCCTACAGCGGGACTCATAGCCAGCAGCCGAAACAGGACCAGGAGATCGAGCAGGACCTTCACCTATACCAGCCCTCGTTCCCCGCAGGTTGAGCCCTTGGGTGCCGGGGCCGGCAGGACATAGGCGAGGGTCTCCTGGCAATGAAGAGTCCAAAGAACAGTCTGGGTCGAGACAGACAGAAGTGTGGGAGAGACGGAGACAGTCCAGAGGTCGTGGCTGGCGACAGCAGTGCGAGATGGAGATCCAGGCCAGATGTCAGGGCAGGCTGAAGACAAGCGAAGTAGAAGAACGAGCCAAGGGTCAGGACAGGCAGCAGACAGAGAGAGAACCAGAAGCCAAGCCGAAGTCAAACCAGGAAAGCAAGCCAAAGAGGGAACAGGAGCAGGACCAGGAACTCGGGAGCGGAGCAAGGCAGGAACACGGAGGCAGGAGCGGAACTGGAACAGGAACACGGAGGATGCAGGAACTGGAACACAGGAACTGGAATACAGGAACTAGAGAATGCAGCAACTAGACACTCAGCGAGTCGACCTGTTGCCAAGGCAGGTTACAGAGATCCAAGCTGGGTTTAAATACCCTGGGCATCTGACATCTTCTTTGGGGGCCGGGCCGAAGGTTCCCCGTCATGGCGCCTTTAAATCCTGGCCCATTGCATGCACACGCCTAAGGGGCGGGGTCTGGAGGAGGAGGTCTGCGGTGTCTCCTCGTGGGGAGAATGCCATGGGAAGGCCCAGCCACAGCCCGGAGCTGCACGGAGACTGCTGCAGGGAACCCCGGAGATGTGCAGCAGGTAAGGGGGGAGCCACCCGCGGCCAAGGTTCACAGCACCTAGGGTTTTGTACCAATTTGATTTGAACCCTTTCAAGCTCATTTAGAGCTTGAGGTGTTTCTGCCACTCTGGGTGGCTGCTTTGTGCCTCTCATAATACTTTGGGTTCTTCATGCCATTCTTTCAGTTGTTTTTACCCACTATCGCTGCCTTCAGGGATTTTCTGCCAATTGCTTTGCTGCTCCATTATGGTGCCTTAATCTATTCATGCTACTTGGTTCCACAGCTTTGGAGGTTTCATGTCACTGTTACGGATGCCCTTTTCCCCACTTTTGAAGCCTTACCATGATCTGGACAGTCTTGCTACTGTTTTGCTCTTCTGATAGTGCCTTGGAGAACTCACCAAAAGTGGCTCTTTGTGCCACTTTTGGTGGCACATTAACGTAGTCTTGATGCACTGGCATGTCTTCACTTTTCTGATGATGTCTACCCACCAGTTTCATTAGGAATGATTATAAATTCTAATTTGAGAACCCAAAATAGGCTGCATTGCTTCCCTCATCAACTATAATGGTAAATGAATGAATGAATAAAATAAACAAATGAATATTTTTGTTTGAAATTAATAAAACAAAAGGAGGTTCCTACAAACCAATGAACAAACCACACCAATTGTTTTTATTCTGCACATCCCTGGCCTCCAGGAATATTCTCATTCATTTGAGACATGTAATTTCATAAATTATTTACTGTATTATTTGTTGCAAGATGTTTTATTCTTTTGTATTTGATATACTGATGATTATTTATTATATTAATTATTGTAAAGTGCTTTGGATTGTCTTGATTTCCAAGAAAAGCAAATTATTCTGTAAGGGCAAAATAACATAACCTTGAGCTTGATAAAGAACACCAGACAAAAGCAGCAGCACCTCAACTGATTCAGGAAGTTAGATGTTTTTATAATCCCATTTAATATACAAACATTTCAGTTCTAGCAAGAACTTTCACTTCACTAAGCTGTAATTTGATAAAATTGTGAACTACTTTTTAATATTAATTTTAAGTAAAACTGAACAAAAAGTATTTACCATTACAATAGGTCATTATTCATAAAAGATTTTTCCAATGGGCATACATTTGAATTTAAAAAGATTAACTTTAAAGGGAAACAATTGATGATGGCTGCTTGTGGCCTCAGAGCAATTATTTTTTACCTTGCAATCACAGACCGAATAGATTTTTTTTAATGGTTGTGCAAAACATTTAATTTGTATGGAAAAGATGCTACAGGCGATATAGAGAAGTGTAGACAGGAGGTAGACCATAATGAAGGGGTAGGAAAAAACCCTGTATTACCACAAGCAAACTCAGACCCAGCCCCTTAATTGCTAGTCCAAGCTGTCCTAAGCACACTGCTTATCACACTTCAGAATCAACTTTAAAAATATCCTCTCTGGACACTTTTGTCTCACAAATAATTGCTATACACTGAGAAGGCGTGAGCCACATTGAATTTAATCCAAGCCGTATTCAGGCTCTTGGGGGGAGGGGGGGGGAGAGAGAAATGACAGGGATAGTGTATAGAGCAGCATAGATATGATTTCAGTTGTAGCCTCTTCTGTTCTGATATAGACTGGATTAAATCCAAACTGGTTTAATCTGAAATCATATGGAATGCTGTCTCACAATACACAAGAAAATAACTGGTTACACTTATCAGATTCCTGGATACAGATTGCCAAAAACTGCCACCAGTCATGGACATGTTCACCAAGACTGTATTACAAATACATTCCATTTTTTTCACTTTATTTATGAAAGAGGAGAAGACTCTGAAAAAGGATGCACAACATTAAAAAAAAATCCTTGAACATTTTTCTAAGCTATTTCAATATAAGCTTGGAGGCTAAATAATCTTTTTTATTTAAATATATAACAAATATTGTAGTCAAATAATGTTGACAGGACCCATGTATCTCGGAAACCCTGAATAAAACTCCTTTTTATAGGTTTTTAGGCTTCCTCCAACTGTTACATAATTTATTGGGGTTTTTTTTTATAGAACATATATAAGCTCATTAGCAACCAACTCCCAGACCCTATCTCAGTCTCACCAGCCTCGTGGATCCTTTTGCCTTATTGCTGAAAATTTCATCACAGAGTTTATTTATTTATTTTTAGATTTTTATATACCGGTGTTCCTGTATTAAAATACAGATCACATCGGTTTACATTGAAACATAAAAATTACGCCAAGAGGCGGTACATATAACAAGAGTTGGAGCTTTAACAAATGATGGCAGCAGACCAAGGATGGCTGCATTGTAAACTTTATATGGCAAAAATGTACTTCTGGCCCTGGTGCAGAGTCACTCTCTCAAGAGTCCCATGTCACTTGGGGCTGGACCAGACAGCCTCTAGCTTCTTCTAAAAAATTCAATGGTTAGAGATGCAAATTAAACTTAACTAACCACTGAAATAAAAAAAAAAATGGAAGTAAAGTTAGATTCAGGATTAATTTTCCTTCCATTTTAATGCAATTTTTTATTTTACTTCCGATTTAGTACACAATTATAACTATTCTGTGCCATGCATCTCATTTGCTTATTGCATAGAAAGTAAAATAAAAATGTACTGAAGTAATAAAAAATCAATGCTAATAGTTTAGGGCTGATTTTTACTGCAGTCTTAATACATCAAACTAATAGAGAAGGCAGTTTAACCAATATGCATGGATCTTGAGAAAGTTATCATTGATTAAGATTTTAGGCTTTTGCTGCCATCTTAATCAATGATAACTTTCTCAAGACCATAATTTAATAAAAACTATTTACAAATTAAATTGGATGCTTCTGACAAATTCCACTGAAATGAGCATAAAATCAGAGTGCAGGGATTGCTATTGAAGTGTTGTTTTCCAGACGCTGGCACTTGGACTGTGACTTCTGACTCGAATAGTATGATCCATGCATATTGGTTAAACTGCCTTCTCTATTAGTTTGATGTATTAAGACTGCAGTAAAAATCAGCCCTAAACTATTAGCATTGATTTTTTATTACTTCAGTACATTTTTATTTTACTTTCTATGCAATAAGCAAATGAGATGCATGGCACAGAATAGTTATAATTGTGTACTAAATCGGAAGTAAAATAAAAAATTGCATTAAAATGGAAGGAAAATTAATCCTGAATCTAACTTTACTTCCATTTTTTTTTTTTTATTTCAGTGGTTAGTTAAGTTTAATTTGCATCTCTAACCATTGAATTTTTTAGAAGAAGCTAGAGGCTGTCTGGTCCAGCCCCAAGTGACATGGGACTCTTGAGAGAGTGACTCTGCACCAGGGCCAGAAGTACATTTTTGCCATATAAAGTTTACAATGCAGCCATCCTTGGTCTGCTGCCATCATTTGTTAAAGCTCCAACTCTGTGATGAAATTTTCAGCAATAAGGCAAAAGGATCCACGAGGCTGGTGAGACTGAGATAGGGTCTGGGAGTTGGTTGCTAATGAGCTTATATATGTTCTATAAAAAAAAACCCCAATAAATTATGTAACAGTTGGAGGAAGCCTAAAAACCTATAAAAAGGAGTTTTATTCAGGGTTTCCGAGATACATGGGTCCTGTCAACATTTATTTTTTTAAACTCAGGATATGATTGTTTCTGCTGCGTCAATGAATAAATTTAGATCAGAAATTGATTTTATATTCTGAACAAGGTTAATTTGACTCTAAAGTAAGGGGAACCTTAAATTTGCCCCTTAGTTGTCAAGTAGCTCCTGGATAGTGAGAGTCAGTGGTCACTCTAAATCGTGGCCCTGTAAGTAATGCCAGATTAGAAAAGGTGTGTTCAGAAAAATTAGACACTCCCCAGTGGCAGGGCCAGTGCAAGGGTATTAGGCGCCCTAGGCAAACCTTACAGCCTGGCGCCCCCTCCCCCCACTCAATTTAAATTATACATTTATAACATATTTTACATGAAAAATGACATTCTGAGGTAAAATTAATATATACGTTATGATAATTTCATGCACTGTTGTGATGCAAACAAGAAACCTTTGCATCTTGGAATTCATATGGCATCACACCTATTGTGATATATTTTGGCATGGTCCTCCCATATCAACACAGTACTATCTGCCAACACTCAAAGAATAACAACCCTACCTATGAAAAAGAATACCACAAATATTACACCAGAATCTAAAATATCAATACACCTCCTATCAGGAAAACAGAACAGGCCAAGCTACTACAGATCCCTACAGAGAAACCACATGCTAAAAGAACACAGACCCTCACCAAATAAAGAATAAAGCCACAAAGTATAAATAGAAATGTGCAGACAATGAACTGTAAAACGCAACATGCCAGACTCTATACAGTGCAACAATGGAAAAACAAAAATGTCACCATTCCTCATGAAACAATCAATAAAATCAAGATATATAAATTAAACATAATAGTAACATCATACTAATAAAATAATTTCAAAACAGCTGATGAAAAGAATATCCAATAATTAAAGACTCATGCAAATTTTGAAAGCTTTACCAAACACTAATAAAATATTTCAAAACAGCAAACACGTAAACACCACTCAATAATTAAAATAAGGATAGAAATATCTCACAATCCATATGTGGATATTTTTGT